>NC_092102.1:44371015-44523515 GCF_045679555.1 Salvelinus alpinus | reverse complement strand
ACAGATGGAAGATCCGGACTATCCCAATTAAGTATAACTGTAAAAAAAAAAATATTGATGTATTAATTGGATTGGATTTATCATCTAATCCAGGGTCATACTTTGGGATAGTTTATTTGGATAGAGCATCTATCAATGGTCTATAGATGCTCAAACTATCAACCACAACTAAGGACTAAGGTTAGGGTTAGGATTAGAATAAGAGTTACGTTTAGGATGAGGGTAAAGGTTAGAGCTAGGGGTAGTAGAAATGTTAATTTTCTTTTTAACTAGGCAAGTCAGTTAAGAACAAATTCTTATTTCCAATGACGACCAAACCCTCCCCTAACCCGGACGACACTGGGCCAATTGTGCGCCGCCCTATGGGACTCCGAATCACAGCCAGTTGTGATACAGCCTGGAATCGAACCAGGGTCTGCAGTGCATCTACAGATGGACTATCCAAATAAAGGTCTAAACACACAATAAAACATATTAAATTCGTGGTGACATTCATTTAACTAAATATTTACTTAGGCTTTGTATGAAAAGGGTGAACTTTGTTTAATAAAAAAAAGAGTTGTGTCTGTCTGTCACCTACTGGTATAAATGTGTGTTGCAGACTGCGCCATGACATCCCTCAATAATGTGAAGGGAAGGTGACTATATGCAGGCTATGTTTGGATAGATGGAGTAGACCATAGTTTCAACTCTCATTCCATAAAATTGACAATGACTTCAGAAATTGACATTGTCACTCTTAACTGAATACAAAAACCACTCTGCAGAGTTTAAATGTGAGTATAAATGTCATTTCCCTAAGGGACACATAAATAATTGGGGGTATTAATAGATTATTCTTGTCAACATGTAGCCTCTGAAATCCAGGGCCCTTTTGGCAGTTTATAGTGAGGAGGAAACTGCAATTGTATTGGTGGCAGAGTAACATTTGGATTCAGGAAAAAGGGATGTTGTTAAGAATTAAAACAAAAGTCAGGAAATGTTTTGCATTTCAGCATATTTTATTAGAACATTCAAAATATAATATTCATAATAACAACTATGTTTGGTGTCCATCACATCCATAGATTTCCCTTCGAGAAGGGCTTATCAGTATCAGTAGGGCTTATCCACTTATCCGTATCAGTAGGGCTTATCCACTGTGACAAATGGAAACCATCAGGAGATCAAATTCGAGGCTAGTACATGTTTTTGATGCCGTTTGATGATTGTTGTTCACACGATTTGATCATATTTTGTGTCTGTAAATGAACAATTTTCTGTTGGTCTTATGTGAAAAGAGTGAGACATTTTGTTTCATATTATGCAAAACTAAATCAGAGGTTCTCTGACCGCATCATAACGCCAAGGTGTCCTCATCATCAGGAAAAACAAAAGCACAAGTGATGCTTCTCTGAATATTTTGACATGTCTCTTTTTCTATGTTTTTATTTATTTATTTTTTCTTGTAAAGTGTGTTGAGGCGTGTAAAATGCACTGTAAATAAAATGTTATTTGACTTGACACATTACTTAGCGTTCACAAATGTCTGACAAACAGTGGTGTCAGGGTAAAATCAGTCCTGTGACTCCAAGCCCAGTGAAGGAGGTGACATAATATGTGTGGCGTAGGAAATAGTGCTGCCATGTCCAGTTGGCAGATTTATATTGAGGATAGTCTACATGCTGGTAATAAAGGTACTCTGTTGTCTTAGACAAAACAGGCTGTAAAAAATGTGTGAAAATAGAACTGAATGTTTCATGACCAGACATTTATCCCCCCCCAAAATGCTGAAAATGTCATCACTTATCATGAGGTGAATATCCCATTACACATGATAGTAGATACACTTTAGTGATTATCATGGACCATGGTCCCAACTTGATGGTCTCTGATAGGCTCTCTAAAATTCTGTTTCCTAAAAGACATTCAACCTAATACACACACCTACTAATACTAGTTTACAAACTCACAGATATATTACGCATCTTGAAAAAGCCAAAAGTGTAAAGTGCATTTCTCATGTGAGCAGGATGGAACTCTTGTCCCTGTGCTGTAGTGAACCAACACATCATCTACTACCTGAGTTTTCATACAAAATCCAAAGGGTCTGATACAGCTGTGTGGTTTTAAAAAGAGGCCATATTGAGCTACATTCTGTAGCCAAATGTGATGCAATGATATTTTAATATTTCCAATAAATGACATGCTTTGTTGAAGTACATTGATTTGGTGATATCCACTCTTTGGGGGAAAAAAAGCTTATGAAATTGCATTTAATTGTAAAAAGTGTTTATTGATAAAACGAGTCACCGCACTCTTTGAAAAAAGGGTTCCAAAGGGTTCTTCGGCTGTCCCCATAGGATAACCCTTTTGGGTTCCAGTTAGAACTCTTTTGGGTTCCAGGTAGAACCCTCTGTGGAAAGGGTTCTACAAGGAACTCAAAAAGATTCTAACTCAAACCAAAAGGGTTCTACCTAGAACCAAAAAGGTTATTCAAAGGGTTCTCCTATGGGGACAGCCAAAGAACCCTTTTAGGTTCTAGATATCACCTTTTTTTCTAAGAGTGTGCCATCAAAACACAGCTATATCTTTCGTGCCGTTGCTTACCCAAAACCCACTCAGCTAGCTTTAGAGGGACCAGTGAAAACTGCCATTTGGGTTGTTTAATACTGCCATTGATCCAGACCATTAGACAACTACTACTCTAGGTTGTATCGTACTGCCATTGGTCCAGACCATTAGACAACTACTACTCTAGGTTGTATCGTACTGCCATTGGTCCAGACCATTAGACAACTACTATTCTAGGTTGTATCGTACTGCCATTGGTCCAGACCATTAGACAACTACTACTCTAGGTTGTATCGTACTGCCATTGGTCCAGACCATTAGACAACTACTATTCTAGGTTGTATCGTACTGCCATTGGTCCAGACCATTAGACAACTACTACTCTAGGTTGTATCGTACTGCCATTGGTCCAGACCATTAGACAACTACTACTCTAGGTTGTATCGTACTGCCATTGGTCCAGACCATTAGACAACTACTACTCTAGGTTGTATTGTACTGCCATTGGTCCAGACCATTAGACAACTACTACTCTAGGTTGTATTGTACTGCCATTGGTCCAGACCATTAGATAACTACTACTCTAGGTTGTTTCCAGGAACATGTGTGGAGAACAAGACGTAGCCAAACTGGAGTCATATCACTGACCCTATTCAATCACTCATACACACCTTATCCCACTGTGTCATTATACTGTAGTGACCGACAGCAGTGGGCTGTGACAGAGGATGTTGTCCCCCTCCCCCACACGGGTGCCGTGTGTCAGCAGCTCCTCCACTGTGGTCCAGTCATCCAGCAGTTTATGGTTCCTCAGACGACTCTGCTTCCTGTGGCTGAGCTCCAGCACCGTGCTGCAGCCTCCTCCAGGGCCCTCTGCACCCCTTTGCCCCCCTGCACCCCCTGTTCCTGCAGCCCCGTCCTCTGCTGCTCCCTCAGGCCCACCACGGCTCAGCCTCCTCTGCCTTTGCTCCCGGGCCAACGCCAGGTGGCGCCGGCGCTCAGTCCTACTCCAGTAGCGGCCTGCCCAGACATCCCCGCGGGCCTCCTCATCCGTGGTGACCTCACTGCGCTCGTCAGCCAGCCGGGAGGCCCTGGCCTTCAGGAGCTGGTTCCTCACTGCCCGGGGGTTCCCAGAGAGACCCTTCCTGGAGCGGGCAGAGAGCCCGTCCAGCGTGCTGTAGAGGGGGCCACAGGGGCCATCTGCTTGGGGCCAGTCCCCACCAATTTGAGGATGTCCCAGTGTTGCAAACTGACGCCAGTCTGCTAGCTGCTTCCCAGGCCGTTTCCTTGAGGGACTCTTGGAAAGACACTGTTTCTGACTGTTATAGTCCTCACTGGCCATACTGCCTCTGTGGTCTTCCACATATAGTTCTTGCCAGGGGCCTTCCACATGGCTGCTCTGAGGCGTCCTCTTCTCAATGATGTCTGTGTTGAACCCCCTGTTGTATTGTCCTGTGCCAGAGTTCTCAGTGGGCACGGCTAGGTGGTTTGGGTTGCTGGGCAGTTGTCTGTCTACGTGTCTATATATCCCTATGGCATTGTTCCCAGAGGGCAGGCCAGGGTGACTGGCTCGTCTCCTGTCTGATAAGTCATGCACAGTGTGGCTGCGGCTTGGGAGGTCCTCGGAGCAGTGCTGGTTCAGCATCAGCACTCTCCTCTGGCAGGGTTCAGTACGGCAGCTGGAGACAGCAGACCTGGTGCCATGCCTGGTCTGCTGGGGGCTCATTGCTTCATGGATCTGAAAGGAGCTACCACGCATGGGGCACTGGTGGCTCATGAAAGTGTGAGCTCCGTCTGGAGCCCTGCCTGTCTTGGGGTCACAAGTCAAGGTCTCAGGGATGGACTCCAGGTCCCAGCGAGACTTTGATCTCTTCTCCCGCGGGACCACACGGCTCCGGTAGTTGT
Source organism: Salvelinus alpinus (assembly GCF_045679555.1). Taxonomy (NCBI): domain Eukaryota; kingdom Metazoa; phylum Chordata; class Actinopteri; order Salmoniformes; family Salmonidae; genus Salvelinus; species Salvelinus alpinus. The sequence goes on along the minus strand of NC_092102.1, from coordinate 44,519,057 downwards.
GGATCCTCCCATCTATAATCTTCTGGAAGTGGCGGAACTCCCCTGTGCTGACGCTGTGGAAGCCAGAGTCACTGACCTCTGAGGAGAGGAGGGACTCAGAGGAGGGAGAGCTGCCCCGGCTGGTGTGTCCTGGTGGGGAGGACATAGGGGCCTCTACCCCCTCCTCTGTCTCTGGGTCAGACAGGTCCCCCTGGTGGAGGCTGCCGTCGGTGCAGCCCAGGCCACTGTCAAGCTCGTGCAGGGGCAGGTAGCCCATAGGCTTGTCCAGCCAGTGGCCCTCATACTCACTCTGAAATAGAGAGGATGGAAGACACAATGAAATCCATTGGTTGTTGTTGCTGTTCATTTTAAGACGTATGTGTATATGACTATCATTGTTTTTTATAGTTAGTTGGATGTCTTAGACAAATTACATATCTTTGAACACATGGTTTATCTTTTTATTTCTTACAGTACCTGGCTCAGGAAGCTGCTAGGCTCATCATTATCAGTATTACAGCAACCAATCAGACAGCGCTCTGGATCCTAAAACAGTATAGGTAGGTGAACATAAGGAGTGGATTAGATAGATATCAGTGGCCACAAGTCTTAGATATCAGGGACCACATGTCTTAGATAGATATCAGGGACCACATGTCTTAGATAGATATCAGGGACCTCAAGTCTTAGATATCAGGGACCACAAGTCTTAGATAGATATCAGGGACCACAAGTCTTAGATATCAGGGACCACAAGTCTTAGATAGATATCAGGGACCACAAGTCTTAGATAGATATCAGGGACCACAAGTCTTAGATATCAGGGACCACAAGTCTTAGATAGATATCAGGGACCACATGTCTTAGATAGATATCAGGGACCACAAGTCTTAGATAGATATCAGGGACCTCAAGTCTTAGATAGATATCAGGGACCTCAAGTCTTAGATAGATATCAGGGACCTCAAGTCTTAGATAGATATCAGGGACCACAAGTCTTAGATATCAGGGAACACAAGTCTTAGATATCAGAGACCCCAAGTATTAGGTAGTTATTAGGACCACAAGTCTTAGATATCAGGGACCACAAGTCTTAGATAGATATCAGGGACCACAAGTCTTAGATATCAGGGACCAGAAGTATTACATATCAGGGACCACTTCTTACATATCAGGGACCACTGGTCATAGATATATATCAGGGACCACAAATCTTATCAGGGACCACAAGTCTTCGATAGATATCAGGGACCACAAGTCTTAAATATCAGTGACCAAAAGTCCTACATATCAGGGACCACAAGTCCTACATATCAAGGACCACAAGTCTTACATATCAGGGACCACAAGTCTTGGATCGATATCAGGGACCACAAGTCTTACATATCAGGGACCACAAGTCTTGGATAGATATCAGGGACCACAAGTCTTACATATCAGGGACCACAAGTCTTGGATAGATATCAGGGACCACAAGTCTTACATATCAGGGACCACAAGTCTTGGATAGATATCAGGGACCACAAGTCCTACATATCAGGGACCACAAGTCTTAGATATCAGGGACCACGTCTTAGATAGATATCAGGGGCCACAAGTTTTAGATATATACCAGGGACCATGTTTTTGATAGATATCAGGGACCACAAGTCTAAGATACTGAAGATAGCAGGGACCACAATTACAATCCTGGTCCCATGTTTAAACATGTATGTACTGTGTATATACAGTGCATTCAGAAAGTATTCAGAAGCCTTTACCTTTTCCACATTTTGTTAAGTTACAGACTTATTAAAAACAAAATCTCATCAAGCTACACATAATACCCCATAATGACAAAGCAAAAACAGGTTTTTAGATTTTTTTTGCAAAAGTATAAAAAAATAAGAAACTGAAATATCACATTTATGTAAGTATTCAGACCCTTTACTCTGTACTTTGTTGAAGCACCTTTGGCAGAGATTACAGGCTCAAGTCTTCTTGGGCATGATGCTACAAGCTATACCTGTATTTGGGGAGTTTCTCATATTCTTCTCTGCAGATCCTCTCAAGCTCTGTTAGGTTGGATGGGGAGAGTCGATTCATAGCTATTTTCAGGTCTCTCCAGAGATGTTCGATCAGGTTCAAGTCCGGGCTCTGGCTGGGCCAGTCAAGGACATTCAGAGACTTAATTCAGAGACACTCCTGCGTTGTCTTGGTTGTGTGCTTAGGGTCATTGTCCTGTTGGAAGGCGAACCTTCACCCCAATCTGAAGTCCTGCACGCTCTGGAGCAGGTTTTCATCAAGAATCTCTCTGTACTTTGCTCGTTCATCTTTCCCTCGATCTTGACTAGTCTCCCAGTCCCTGCCACTAAAAAACATCCCCACAGCATGATGCTGCCAACACCATGCTTCCCCGTAGGGATGGTGCCAAGTTTCTTCCAGAAGTGTTGCTTGGCATTCAGAACAAAGAGTTTAATCTTGGTTTCATCAGACCAGTGCATTTTGTTTCTCATGGTCTGAGTCTTTAGGTGCCTTTTGGCAAACTCCAAGCAGTGGAGCCTTTTATGTGCCTTTTACTGAGGATTGGCTTCCATCTGGCCACTACCATAAAGGCCTGATTGGTGGTGTGCTGCAGAGATGGTTGTCCTTCTGGAAGGTTCTCCCATCTCCACAGAGGATCTCTGGAGCTCTGTCAGAGTGACCATCGGGTTCTTGGTGACCTCCCTGACCAAGGCTCTTCTTCCCCGATTGCTCAATTTAGCCGGGCGGCCAGCTCTAGGAAGTGTCTTGGTGGTTCCAAACTTCTTCCATTTAAGAATGATGGAGGCCACTGTGTTCTGGGGCGCTTCAGTGCTCCATACATTTTTTGGTATCCTTCCCCAGATCTGTACCTCGACACAATCCTGTCTCGGAGTACTACGGACAATTCCTTCGACCTCAAGGCTTGGTTGTTGCTCTGACACGCCCTGTCAACTGTGGGACCTTATATAGACAGGTGTGTGCCTTTCTAAATCATGTCCAATCAGTTGAATTTACCACAGGTGGACTCCAATCAAGTTGTAGAAACATCTATAGGATGATCAATGGAAACAGGATGCACCTGAGCTCAATTTCGAGTCTCATAGCAAAGGGTCTGAATTCTTATGTAAATAAGGTATTTCTGTATTGCAAACACTTCGAAAAATTTGTTTTCGCTTTGTTGTTATGGGGTACTGTATGTAGATTGATGCAGATTTTTTTGGCATTTAATCCATTTTAGAATAAGGCTGTAACGTAACAAAATGTGGAAAAGTCAAGGGGTCTGAATACTTTCCGAATGCGCTGTATGTATTTTTTTTTTACTGACAAATAAAATCAATCAATCATGTACAAAAGCTAGGCTATACTAATATGAAAGCGAAATTACTCACGTCAACATACTCTATCCTGTTAAGGTCCTCCAGATTGTAGGCAACACTGGAGAGGTATCCATTGGCTGCGTACATTTCTGGTGGGATGGGCATGTCATCGTAGTAAGGTCTGGGGAGAATGAGGTCATCACATATGACAACATAGCTTTCACACCATAGGCATTTCAAGCTGTAATTACTATGTTTTACACATTAAATCAGTTCCAGTCAGTGGTTCCATTCAATTCTAATACCACTTCTGTACGATACATCTCACGGCTATACTCTAAATCAGCTATTCTCAACTGGTGTGTAATGACCCAAAGTTTGATCGCAGGAGGTTTGAATGGGTCACTGGTCACTGGTGCATATACAGTATCGGTCAAAAGTTTGGATACACCTACTCATTCAAGGGTTTTTCTTTATTTTTACATTGTAGAATAATAGTGAAGACATCAAAACATGAACCCATACTTTCAATTGATCCATTTTAGGTAATAAGCTTCTAGTGCTAACGTGCAGAAAACCCAGGCTTTTACGAGAGAAGATATCAGAGCAGATATCAGAGCACAAATCAGAATTGGGGCTAGCAACAGTAGATGGGCCAGGGTGTACATGCACATTTCCAGATATAATCAACATTAATACAATCAGGGCACGGCAGAGGACAGGGAGAGATCGGCAGTGTTGATTTATAACATTTGAATGTGCATCAGATGGCAACAAGATCATATTGTACAGCAATTTCATCAGGTAACATGAATAGAAAGCCGGCGAGAGGTGGTTAGAATAGGATGGGAGGCCAAGAGTCTGTGTAACCAATAGAGAGTCAGAGTCCCAAGTGTGGGAACAAACATAGTCTGTCCCACGGTTGGGTTAACAAGCATGTTCATAGTCAACAAAGCACGCAGGAGTCATGAGGCAAATAGCATAAAGCACCAGAAAGAAATATAACGACTTGGTTCTAGCCATTGTTCAGAGTCAATCGCCCCAACAGTGTGTGTATGCTGGAGGCGAGCGAAAGCTCAGGAGAGAGGGTGGAGTGTGGCGGGGGTACCTGTACCAGACAGGCCAGGGCAGAACAGATCGCCAGGTGGAATCCAAGCAGCAGTGAAGCAGGCAATGGGAGTAGGTGTCACCCACTTGGGAGATACTTTTTCGGGAGGCAGATTCCTTGTAGAAAATCCCAGCTAGCTAGCTAACATGGCTAGCAAGTCTCTGTCCACCATCTTTTCCACGTGGAAAAGGAGGTTGTTAGCTAGCTATATTGTTTACGTTTTGGCGAATGGTCCTTTATGACGTCCAAACAAAGTTGTCCTGTGGCTGTTGTATTTTAGAGATTCTGAGGAGGATATCTTCTGATGTGATCAAAGCAACAATATTGTTTCTTATTGAGGTAATTTACAACTGAAGTGTCCTTGCTGCATATCAGTTCAAAATAGATATGAATCCAAAGGGTACTTTATTTGAATTACCTCTGCACAGATGGAGGGGGGGGGGCTCTGGGGGCTTCAAAGGCCTTTGCATTTGGGTGGGCGGGGGGGGGGGGGGCGCTCTTTGCATTTGGGTGGGCGGGGGAGGGGGGGGGCTCTCTTGCCAGTCAGTTTCTTTCCTAGCATCTTGGTAGCTTAGTAGCCTTATTTATTAAGCTTTATATAACAGAATTACCTAGAGATTGCCTTTTAATTTTTGCCTTCAGAAGTAACTTCATACTGAACATTACTCACTCAGTGTTGTGTTGGATGGTATTTCCATGTTCAGCTGTGTTCCTTCTGCAGGTTTTGGTTTGTTAGAAGTTTTTTTTTCTTGATAATCCTTGGTAGTAATAGTCCATTCAGGTAATTTTGTCCAAAATCAAGGTTTTAGGTATAGAATTGTGATGTGAAATGAAGGTTTTGATGTTGAGGTTAGTATCCTATATAAGTCCATGCAAAAAAAAATAAAAGTTGATCTATTTATCCAACTGTAAATTCTATCTTTTTGCAGAAGAACTCAGGAGCCCATGCTCTCTCTCTTCCAGTCATGAAGATTAGGGCCTAATGAATTCATTTCAATGAACTGATTTCCTTATATGAACTGTAACTCAGCAAAATCTTTGAAATTGTTGCATGTTGTGTTTATATATTTTATCAGTATATATATTGTATGTAAAAAATTAAAAATAAATGGGGAAAAAACAGGTAAAAAGTGTATAGAAATTACATTGTCTTACATTGTTTTCACTTTTCTTTCTGGAATTACAGTATTTTCAATATAGAGCTTTTAGCAGCTCTATTTTTGGTTGATTTTGTGTTCTCAAACCAATGAGTTTATTAACATTCTTCATCAAGGATTTGGGCAACATTTTATTATTGACAATGAAAGAGGTGGGAATGTTGTTCCCTTGTCATATAACTGCTACATGTACTATCAATTTAGCATTAAAAATAGTTTTACAGATTGTATTTTACAATTATTTTTGGCTATGTGAATATTGGGTTTAGCTATGTCAATATTGGGTTTAGCTATGTGAATATAGGGTTTAGCTATGTAAATATTGGGTCCAGGAGCAGACTGGCCATCTGGCATATTCGGCAAATGCCAGATTGACTGGTCTATTTTTAGCCTGTCGGGCCTGTCTAACTTGTATTTTTTTCCAGCAAAACGATCATTATCTGGCTAATAATGGGTAGAAAAATTGTCCGGTGTGTGGTCCCAGTCCGCCCCTGATTGGGTCACGACTGCGACAACCTGGTTCAATTTAGAACCAGTTGAGATCCACTGCTCTAAATGACAAAACCCAGAGCCTCATTCGCTGTACTTCACTGATTCAATATAACTGGGTTACTATTAATCTCCCCTTCGTTACACATGCATACACAAGCAGATAAAGAGACAGAGAACCGCTACAGAGGCCCAAACCGAGCAGCACGTACCCAGGAGCGTAGGCACCAAGGCTGGGTCCAGCCCCCTCCACCACCCCTAGGGCCCTCAGAGCCTCCCAGGATGGCCTCTCCATCTGGATACTGCAGTCTGACATTGGGTACTGGGAGTGATGAGCTCTTCTCCCTCTCCCGTGTCGTCCCTCAATCTGCATCGTGATTGGCTGCTCATAGCCGCCCCCCATGAAATGCAACGCCTCTCGGCGCCTGAGCTGGGACAGGTCATGCCCTTTGACCTGGGAGACAGATGAACATACAGGGTCAGATAAAAAGGAATTGAAGTGTTTGAGTTCTTCTTATTAATTTCCATGCTTTGTTTCTGTTTCATGCAGATATATCTTCTCTTATGTCTGTTTAATCTTTTATTAGATGGTTGATGCAATGTACTGTATATGTGTGGCCCAAGTGCAATCCAACAAAATCAGTAGGCTTTTGTTGTGGAAAAGATAGTAAAGTATCAACACTTTCAGGTTTGGAAGCAGTAGACGTAACTGTCAGAATATATTAGTTTATTGTTATGTGAGAAGTCTCATGGCTCCAGAAATGTATGCCAGCTGAGCTCAACACCCCAATGTGACCCTCTAGCCATACATTCTGGCTAGTCTGAAAAGCTTTGTGCTCAACAAAACCCTAGAGATCCAAGTCAGGAAGAGCTTTTTCACCCCACTGCACTCTGATAGTAATGCAAGCAGAGAACCTTGCAGTTACAATTTTTTATAACTAATGCGTCACAACACAAGTCAGAAAATCTGATAAATGATGTCTCATAACCTAAACACATCTGAGAGTCTGTCTGTCTGTCTGTCTGTCTGTCTGTCTGTCTGTCTGTCTGTCTGTCTGTCTGTCTGTCTGTCTGTCTGTCTGTCTGTCTGTCTGTCTGTCTGTCTGTCTGTCTGTCTGTCTGTCTGTCTGTCTGTCTGTCTGTCTGTCTGTCTGTCTGTCTGTCTGTCTGTCTGTCTGTCTGTCGTGTGTATTGTGTGTATTGTGTGTATTGTGTGTAGATTCAGGTCATGATGTCTCTCTGAATCTGTCCTCAGACACAGATTTCCACCCTCACCCCCCAGGTTAAGCAGCCATTACTTACTTCAATTATATTGCAGGCGTACACTCCACATGAACATCCTATTCTGTCAGGCCACCCATGAACACATTCACCCTCTGGTCATGAATGAGCAACCTTCTCTTTATGCACAATATACAATTATTTTGCTGCATTACAATGCACATTATCTGGACCATGGCTGACTGACCAGAGCTTACTGGAGACAGAGAGAGAGAGAGAGAGAGAGAGAGAGAGAGAGTGAGAAAAAGAGAGAGAGAGAGAGAGAGAGAGAGAGAGAGAGAGAGAGAGAGAGAGAGAGAGAGAGAGAGAGAGAGAGAGAGAGAGAGAGCGAGAGAGAGAGAGAGAGAGAGAGAGAGAGAGAGAGAGAGAGAGAGAGAGAGAGAGAGAGAGAGAGAGAGAGAGAGAGAGAGAGAGAGAGAGAGAGAGAGAGAGAGAGAGAGAGAGAGAGAGAGAGAGAGAGAGAGAGAGAGAGAGAGCGTGTTGGTGACTAGTCGACCTGTCTAGAGGCATCGTCTACGTGGCTTCCTCTGAGACCAGAGCAGGTCACCATGACCACCATCACTCTCTTCATAGACATGCTAAAGACCCTCAGTTATGCAAACATACACTCAAATGAACACACATGACATCATAATATAAATCCACACATACACACACTGTCTGCCCCGAGTCTTCAGTGGTGATTACGTAGCCTGCGTATGCTGACTTTGTCAGGCATGCATGGCAGACAAGATGGTAACAGTACAGGCTGCTTTGTCAATAAGCACACAAATCCCAAAACAAAGGCACAGGTTGCACACGCACACACGCACACACACACACACAGAAAATGTCCACTGTACTCACCCCATTGTCAGCCCACTTGCCCTGTCCAGAGTGTTTACAGCCCATGTCTATGTCACTCTGCTGGAGGTCTGGCCGATCCACTTACAGCAGCGGAGGGGGAGAGAAGAGGTGGGAAGTCCAGCTTGAAGGTAAGACGGAGGTAGACAGCCAGCCCAGAGGTTTTGAAGGATGAAGCCAAGGTAGCCAATGCAATCTGTGCCAGAGGGAAGGCAGGCAAAACATGCCCCCCCTCTAAAATGAGGGAGAATGTGATCCTTGTCAGTGCGTGGATGCTGCAGTGCTTGAAAACAGAATGCTGCTGTTACTCGCTTCACTTCTCAGTCAGCCTCTCAGGCTCCACCCACGAACAGACCCTCTCCTCATGCATATTCAGCTTCTGTCACCACCAATGAACCAGTCCCTGAGTGTGAGAGGGAGGGAGGGCCAAGGATTGTATTGGTTCAAGGGATCAGCAGTCAAACATCCATTCAATCTTTCACCAACTGTTAAGTCTTTCCCCCTCAACAACACCAATAGGGTAGATTGGTCTGTCTGTTGTGTGTGTGTGTTGATTCATCTCTCTCTCTCTCTCTCTCTCTCTCTCTCTCTCTCTCTCTCTCTCTCTCTCTCTCTCTCTCTCTCTCTCTCTCTCTCGACCTCTCGACCTCTCGACCTCTCTCTCTCGACCTCTCTCTCTCGACCTCTCTCTCGACCTCTCTCTCTCGACCTCTCTCTCGACCTCTCTCTCTCGACCTCTCTCTCGACCTCTCTCTCTCTCGACCTCTCTCTCGACCTCTCTCGACCTCTCGATCTCTCTCTCTCTCGACCTCTCTCTCTCGACCTCTCTCTCTCGACCTCTCTCGACCTCTGAATGTTTGGCTACGAACTCAACTGACATTTACTCCTGAGGTGCTGACGTGCTGCACTCTCTACAAACAATGTGATAATTATTTGACCCTGCTGGTCATCTATGAACATTTGAACATCTTGAAGAAGGATCTAGTCTTAATGGCCATGTACTCCTAAAGTCTCCCCCTGGCACAGCCAGAGGTTTCTCCTCTCTAGGTTTCTTCCATGTTCCTGCTTTTCTAGGGAGTTTTTTCTAGCCACATTGCTTGTTTCTGTACTTTGCACTTTGTGACATTGTGACTTTGTGACCATGTAAAAAGGGCTTTATAAATATATTTACTAGATTGATGTCAAGGAGTAGTCCCATATCAAAGTGTCATTATGTAGGTTTAAGGTATAAGGGAAGAGTGTCAGCAAACAAACCTCTCACTATCATGTTTATGCATTCAAGTAGCCAACCCTTGACAACGATTTGTGTTTGGAATGCTGGGGAATTGTGTTAATTATTGAACAGAGTTGTCGGGTCTAATAATGTGTACAGGAGGAGGGGGGATAATGTAAGAAACATTAACGATGGTTAAGGAGTTTACATTGTAAACTCCAAGGAGAGAAAGGCATAAACACACAGATCCACACACTCCTTCACTGACTCACACCCCTAGGAGTTCAGTTTGCAGTTGTCACGATCGTCGTAAGAAGCGGACCAAAGCGCAGCGTGGTTTGAATACATTCTTCTATATTTAATGAAGAACACTTAAACAAAAAAACAACAAAACGAATAAGACGAACGTGACCGCTCTAATAAACACTGTGCTAACATGCAACATAACATAGACAATAACCCACAACCCACAATACAGGCTACCTAAATATGGTTCCCAATCAGAGACAACGCAAAACACCTGTCTCTGATTGAGAACCATATCAGGCCAAACACATAGAAATAGACAAACCAGACATACAACATAGAATGCCCACTCAGTTCACACCCTGACCAAACAAAACATAAAACATACAAAGCAAACTATGGTCAGGGCGTGACAGCAGTGGCGGTGCACCGCTACCAAATGCATAGAGAGGGAAGCACTGGTGTGTGTGTGTGTGTGTGTCGGTTTGTCTGTGTGTTTTTTTTTTTTTTTATCAAGTCTGTTACAGTTTTTTACAATTACTTTGGCACTAATTTCAGAACCTTGATGTCATTTTTAAAAACTCTAGACACAAAACTCACAACGGATTATCAAAATGCACGTTTTTCAAAACTCTAACACTTTTTCCAATTGCTTGGATACAATACACATACAGCTAAGGTCATTTGTTCATTGAACTAAAATCACCTGTTCAAAATGACACAACTTAACATCAAAGTATTACCATTTCAAAATGTAATTCACACATTACATCTGAGATGACTGTCTATTCATTTCATTACAATGATCTAACTATCAATTGATACAACTGCTCAAAATGATAAGTAGCTGTTGCGTTACTCTTAATGCATAGTTTTATTATGGAAACTGACAAACAATATTCCATGTTTAGATTATGAAAGTTTCAGGATAACGAGATCCATTGACACCAATTACTGTGGAACATGAACCAATTGGACTACATTATCTATGGATGTAATATTTCATCATCATTCTTTATCACTTTTCCAGACCATGTTTTCAGATTTGACATTACTGTATTCTGTCAGCTTGAATGAGTCTGGACATTCAATCAATCAATCAAGTTTATTTTATATAGCCCTTCGTACATCAGCTAATATCTCGAAGTGCTGTACAAAAAACCCAGCCTAAAACCCCAAACAGCAAGCAATGCAGGTGTAGAAGCACGGTGGCTAGGAAAAACTCCCTAGAAAGGCCAAAACCTAGGAAGAAACCTAGAGAGGAACCAGGCTATGAGGGGTGGCCAGTCCTCTTCTGGCTGTGCCGGGTGGAGATTATAACAGAACATGGCCAAGATGTTCAAAATGTTCATAAATGACAAGCATGGTCAAATAATAATCAGGAATAAATTTCAGTTGGCTTTTCATAGCTGATAATTTAAGAGTTGAAAACAGCAGGTCTGGGACAGGTAGGGGTTCCATAACCGCAGGCAGAACAGTTGAAACTGGGACAGCAGCAAGGCCAGGTGGACTGGGGACAGCAAGGAGTCATCATGCCCGGTAGTCCTGACGTATGGTCCTAGGGATCAGTTCCTCCGAGAGAGAGAAAGAAAGAGAGAAGGAGAGAATTAGAGAGAGCCAAGATGTTCAAAATGTTCATAAATGACAAGTATGGTCAAATAATAATCAGGAATAAATGTCAGTTGGCTTTTCATAGCCGATAATTAAGAGTTGAAAACAGCAGGTCTGGGACAGGTAGGCGTTCCATAACCGCAGGCAGAACAGTTGAAACTGGGACAGCAGCAAGGCCAGGTGGACTGGGGACAGCAAGGAGTCATCATGCCCGGTAGTCCTGACGTATGGTCCTAGGGCTCAGTTCCTCCGAGAGAGAGAAAGAAAGAGAGAAGGAGAGAATTAGAGAGAGCATACTTAAATTCACACAGGACACTGGATAAGACAGGAGAAGTACTCCAGATATAACCAACTGGCCCTAGCCCTCCGACACATAAACTACTGCAGCATAAATACGTGTGTGTGTCGGTGTGTGTATGTGTCGGTGTGTGTGTGTTGGTGTGTGTAGGTGTGTGTGTGTATCGGTATGTGTCGGTGTGTGTATGTGTCGTTGTGTGTCGGTGTGTGTGTGTCGGCGTGTGTGTGTGTCGGTGTGTGTGCGTGTCGGCGTGTGTGTGTGTCGGTGTGTGTGTGTGTCGGTGTGTGTGTGTGTGTGTGTCGGTGTGTGTGTGTCGGTGTGTGTGTGTGTGTCGGTGTGTGTGTGTGTCGGTGTGTGTGTGTGTGTGTGTGTCGGTGTGTGTGTGTGTGTGTGTGTGTGTGTGCGTGTGTGTCTCAGTGATAAAGTCCAGGGTTCCAGTTTTCCTGCATTCTCACATGAACCCAGTGTATTCTGTTTCTAAGATTGTTCTGTTCACTGATACTTTCCTGTTGTAGATGTTTAGTCCATTAGTATGAGGGATGACACAAGTGAAATAGATCAGTTACAGGTAGCCTAGCTATTTCTGAGAACAGAGTGCTTCTGTTCAGACGAGAGGAGCTAGAAGGATAGATAAAGAGGTGAAAAACATCAGTTTGTGAAGGAGAGGGGGGAGAGAGAGGGGGGAGAGAGAGGGAGGAGGGAGGGAGGACGAAGGAGAGAGAGAGGGAGGGAGGGGGGGAAGAGAGGGGGAGAGGGAGAGGGGGGAGGGAGAGGGGGGAGAGAGAGGGAGGAGGGAGGGAGAGAGAGAGGGGGGAGAGAGAGGGAGAAGGGAGGGAGGACGAGGGAGAGAGAGGGGGAGGGGGGGAAGAGAGGGGGAGAGGGAGAGGGGGGAGGGAGAGGGGGAGAGAGGGGGAGGAGGGAGGGAGGGAGAGAGAGAGGGGGAGAGAGAGGGAGGAGGGAGGGAGGACGAGGGAGAGAGAGAGGGAGGGGGGAAGAGAGGGGGAGAGAGAGGGGGGAGAGAGAGGGAGGAGGGAGGGAGGACGAGGGAGAGAGAGAGGGAGGACGAGGGAGAGAGAGAGGGGGGGGAGAGAGGGGGAGAGAGAGAGAGCGCAAGAGAGAGACAGCACACTAGTTCATGTCATCTACAATTATGACCTCCCTCCCTGCTCTTCCTCCCTCCCAGCTCCTCCTCTCTCACAGATCCTCCTCCCTCCCAGCTCCTCCTCTCTCACAGCTCCTCCTCTCTCACAGATATCCTCCTCTCTCACAGATCCTCCTCTCTCACAGATCCTCCTCTCTCACAGATCCTCCTCTCTCACAGATCCTCCTCTCTCACAGATCCTCCTCCCTCACAGATCCTCCTCTCTCACAGATCCTCCTCCCTCACAGATCCTCCTCTCTCACAGCTCCTCCTCCCTCACAGCTCCTCCTCCCTCACAGCTCCTCCTCTCTCACAGATCCTCCTCCCTCCCAGCTCCTCCTCCCTCCCAGCTCCTCCTCTCTCACAGCTCCTCCTCCCTCACAGCTCCTCCTCCCTCACAGCTCCTCCTCCCTCACAGCTCCTCCTCCCTCACAGCTCCTCATCTCTCCCAGCTCCTCATCTCTCCCAGCCTCAGCTATAGTCAGCAGGGTCTGTCCTGCTGTCCCCTCTCACAAAGCTTGACTTTGCTCTGTTTTTCGGTCACTAGGGCTCTCTGCATCCACTACTGTTGTCTGTCTCTATTAATATCTCCAGGTATATTTCATATGTAAATGCTGACGTAGAGGCGTTCTGTGGTAGTTTAAGTGTGTGTGGTATTTCCCCTGTCCAGGTGGTGCAGTCAGTGTTCTAGAATTAGCTACTGTATCCCACCGAGAATATCTCTCTCTCTTTGATTATGATTCATTAAAGTCCCTGTGCACACACCCATTAATACAGTATAGACGCTCACTTTAACAACTGACAGGGTTGGTTTCCTGTTAATGTCAGTGATGGGAGAAACCCAAAACATTTCACATCCTATTACCGGGAGAAAGTCATGCATTGTGATGTAATGTGACATTTCAGTGCCTGGTCTCTTAAAGATGAGATCCACGTAAGGTGAAACAGCACCACTGGTCACCCCAAGCACATTTGCTATTGTTTTTTGTTCTGTTTTTCAAACGTGACAGAGGATCATGTGTGTAGGGTTGCACATTTTGGAGAATATTCAGAGGTGGAAACTTTCCGTGGGAATTAACAGCAATATATGGGAATTAACGGGAATATATGGGAATTAATGGAAATATATGCAAATTAATATTAATGCGATTTAAATGTAGATGTTTTTTGCATTGGATATATTTACCATATCATACAGAGACAGAAATGGAAACCTTTTACCTTATCATAAGTAGACATAATTGCAAATGATTAAATCCTTCCAATAGAAATAAAAAACACAATTTAGTTACGAATTCAACTTTAATTAAATGATTTGACTCTTCACATGGGATGATTTCACTGAACAACAAAAGAAAGGGAATATTGAATGATCCCCCAATGATCCATCGCATCTCCCAAAAACTTTTTCAACATACATCTGTAAAATGATAGTCTAGAAACTAAAGCTTTGGTTGTCTTCCTCTCAAGCTTCCATGTATTCTCCCTGGACCTCCTCAATGTCCACCTCTTGAACATCAGACTCTGAGGCCTCCTCTTCATTGTCACTTTCCAACCTTGTTGAGGATGGCTCGTTGTCAGGCTCTAAAAGCCTCAAATTTGCCCGGATGGCCACCAATTTTTAAACCCTTGTATTGGTCAGCCTGTTGCGTGCTTGTTGTGTGTGTTCCCAAACAAGGACCAGTTGCGCTCTGAGGCGGCTGATGTTGGTGGGATTTGAAGGATGATGGAGGCAACAGGGGAAAGAATCTCAGATCCACAAAGTCCCTTCCACCAGATGGCTGATGAGATATGTTGGCACGACTTCCATATTGCATCTCCATCCCAAAGCCCTTGCTTGGAAGTGTACTTCGCCAGACTGCCAAGAGCCTTGTCCTCATCCAGGCCAAGGGGGCGAGACACGGTAGTGATGACAACATAGGCCTTGTTGATCTCTGCACCAGACAGGATGCTCTTGCCAGCATACTTGGGGTCCAACATGTACAGTTGAAGTCGGAAGTTTATACACCTTAGCCTAATACATTTAAACTCAGTTTTTCACAATTCCTGACATTTAATCCTAGTACAAATTCCCTGTCTTAGGTCAGTTAGGATCACCACTTTATTTTAAGAATGTGAAATATCAGAATAATAGTAGAAAGAATGATTTATTTCAGCTTTTATTTCTTTCATCACATTCCCAGTGGGTCAGAAGTTTACATACACTCAATTAGTATTTAGTAGCATTGCTTTTAAATTGTTTAACTTGGGTCAAACGTTTCGGGTAGGCTTCCACAAGCTTCCCACAATAAGTTGGGTGAATTTTGGCCCATTCCTCCAGACAGAGCTGGTGTAACTGAGTCAGGTTAGTAGGCCTCCTTGCTAGCACATGCTTTTTCAGTTCTGCCCACACATTTTCTATAGGATTGAGGTCAGGACTTTGTGATGGCCACTCCAATACCTTGACTTTGTTGTCCTTAAGCCATCTATCCACAACTTTGGAAGTATACGTGGGGTCATTGTCCATTTGGAAAACCCATTTGTGACCAAGCTTTAACTTCCTGACGGATGTCTTGAGATGTTGCTTCAATATATCCATATAATTTCCTTTCCTCATGATGCCATCTATTTTGTGAGGTGCACCAGTCCCTCCTGCAGCAAAGCACCCCCACAACATGATGCTGCCACCCCCGTGCTTCACGGTTGGGATGGTGTTCTTTGGCTTGCAAGCATCCCCCTTTTTCCTCCAAACATAACGATGGTCATTATGGCCAAACAGTTCTATTTTTGTTTCATCAGAACAGAGGACATTTCTCCAAAAAGTATGATCTTTGTCCCCGGTGTTAGTGTTATTTATTTGAGGTACTCCTCGCTCTTTTGTTTGGGTTTCAACCCTGTGTTTTTGTTACGTGTTTGTTTGGTCTTCGTCACCGTGCCTTTACACGGCATGCCTTAATTTGGGGCTTAATTTTTTTATTTATTACACATTCCTGTGCCTGTCTCCCGAATCATTCATACCAGCGTGACACAAAAACTAACTAGCAGAAATTGTTAACATGTTAGAAATGGTTTAAACACACTGCTGTAGGCTACTATTTACTAGTTAACAAAAAAATTATGTATGTCATAAAACATTCACCCCACCCAGTATTGTAATCAAAACTTACCAGAAAGCATGTAGTCCTTGGCTCCTTGGCTCCTTGGCTCACAAACCAATGGAAAATGAAAAGTGGATCGGCAATGGCTAGAAGGTCGGGACCGACTTCGGCGGAAGTCATGACAGACCCTTTGCAACCCTACATGTGTGTGACAAAATGTTTTGCATGTTTTACAGCAGTGCAGTGTGTTGAGCACAGGAGGTTGGTGGCACCTTAGTTGGGGAGGACAGCTCATGGTAATGACTGGAGCAGAATCAGTGGAATGGTATAAAATCAAACACATGGTTTCCAGGTGTTTGATGCCATTCCATTTGCTCCGTTCCAGCCATTATTGTGAGCCGTTCTCCCCTCAGCATTCTCCACTGGTGTTGAGCTATGCCATTGTGTGCTGGAAAGGAAACTTAGCCAAGGAGGACATTAACAAGACTGCAAGCTAAAACACACATGATCATGGACAATGCTACACACCTACTCCACAGAACTGTAATGCAACACCTACTGTACTCCACAGCACTGTAATGCCACACACTGAGGGGCAGCTCAAGACTGAAGGGCAGCTCAGGACTGAAGGGCAGCTCAGGACTGAAGGGCAGCTCAGGACTGAAGGGCAGCTCAGGATAGGATAATAAATAAACACGTTTTTCTTTCGATTATTTCACCAGCTGCACATCATGTTATCTGGAACGCAACATCATGTTGTTAAAAAATATGCCTAAATTTGGCATGCCCATAAATTGGGCAAATGAAGACACATAGGGCTTATGTAACTTTGAGTGTGTTCGATGAAAATGATAGACTTTTCAATACTTGTGTGCAACGTGGTATGCAACATTTTCGGGCAAGTGGGTTGATGCCTACTGTGCCAAAGCGATTTAGAGTTGTTAAACGGGAGTGATGAGTGTGTTTATACAACGGTAATATTGTCAAAATTCCGCATTTAACAACCATAAGAATTAATCTTAATTCATCTTAATTCACTATCTTTCCTTTGCAGTACTTCAAACTGTCGTGATTACCAGCTGAGATAAACTTTTATGAGTTGATTTTACTCCTGGTGTAACGGCAGCCTTCCTCCTCTTCGTCTGAAGAGGAGGTGTAGCAGGGATCGGACCAAGACGCAGCGTATTCCGTGTTCAACATGTTTTAATAAAGAGACGATAATGTGAACACTATACAAATACAAAATAACAAACGTGGCAAAACCGAAACAGTCCTATCTGGTGCAGAGATCACAAAGACAGAAGACAACCACCCACAACCTAAACCTATAGGGGAGGGTCTGGGTGGGCATCTGTCCGCGGTGGCGGCTCTGGCGGCTCTGGCGTTGGACGTGGACCCCACTCCACCATTGTCTTTGTCCACCTCCTTTGCGTCCTTTGAGTGGCGACCCTCGCCGCCGACCTTGGCCTAGGAACCCTAACAAAGGGCCCCACTGGACTGAGGAGCGCCTCTGGACTGAGGGGCGCCTCATGATTGAGGAAACTCCTCCGGACTGAGGAAACTCCTCCAGACTGAGGGACAGCTCATGACTGAGGGACAGCTCATGACTGAGGGGTAGCTCATGACTGAGGGGTAGCTCATGACTGAGGGGTAGCTCATGACTGAGGGGTAGCTCATGACTGAGGGATCGCTCATGACTGAGGGGTAGCTCATGACTGAGGGGTAGCTCAGGACTGAGAGGTAGCTCAGGACTGAGAGGTAGCTCAGGACTGAGAGGTAGCTCCGGACTGAGAGGTAGCTCCGGACTAAGGACAGCTCTGGCGGCTCCTGACTGGCGGGCGGCTCTGGAGGCTCCTGACTGGCGGGCGGCTCTGGCGGCTCCTGACTGACGGACGGCTCTGGCGGCTCAGGACAGACGGGCGGCTCTAGAGGCTCAGGACAGACGGGTGGCTCAGATGGCGCTGGGCAGACGGGCAGCTCAGACGGCGCTGGGTAGACGGGCAGCTCAGACGGCGCTGGGCAGACGGGCAGCGCAGGCGGCGCTGGGCAGACAGCAGACTCTGGCCTGCTGAGGCGCACAGTAGGCCTGGTGCGTGGTGCTGGAACTGGTGGTACCGGGCTGGAGAAACGCACCTCAGGGCGAGTGCGTGGAGGAGGAACAGGGCTCCGAAGACGCACAGGAAGCCTGGTGCGTGGTGTTGGCACTGGTGGTACTGGGCTGAGGCGAGGAGGTGGCACCGGATATACCGGACCGTGAAGACGTACTGGAGCTCTTGAGCACCGAGCCTGCCCAACCTTACCTGGTTGAATACTCCCCTTAGCCCGGCCAGTGCGGTGAGGTGGAATAACCCGCACTGGGCTGTGCTAGTGAACGGGGGACACCATGCGTAAGGCTGGTGCCATGTACACCGGCCCGAGGAGACGCACTGGAGACCAGATGCGTTGAGCCGGCTTCATGGCACCTGGCTCGATGCCCACTCTAGCCCGGCCGATACGAGGAGCTGGGATGTACCGCACCGGGCTATGCACACGTACAGGAGACACCGTGCGCTCTTCCGCATAACACGGTGTCTGCCCGTACTCTCGCTCTCCACGGTAAGCCCGGGAAGTTGGCGCAGGTCTCCTACCTGACTTCGCCACACTCCCCTTTAGCCCCCACCCAAGACATTTTTGGGGCTGCCTCTCTGGCTTCCAGCCACGCTTCCGTGCTGCCTCCTCATACCACCGCCTCTCGGCTTTAGCTGCCTCCAGCTCTTCACGAGGGCAGCGATATTCTCCAGCTTGAACCCAGGGTCCCTTACCGTCCAGAATTTCCTCCCATGTCCAGGAGTCCTGTGTACTTGGCCGCTGCTGCTGCTGTCCCTTACCACGCTGCTTGGTCCTTTTTTGGTGGGTCAGTGACACCTGGCTCAAATTTTGTCTGGGCAGTGTTTTAACATCATTCTAAAAACTCTGAGCTTTGAGTAAAAAATAAATAAATAAATGATTCCTACTAAGGCCTTTTCTGAGATGCTTAGTGGATATGGGCCCAGGTCTCTATCTTTTATTGCTATTAAGTCTTATTATGTGTTTTTTATACAGGTCTTTGTCATTTATTAATGACGCTGAGTGATAAAACAATTTCCCAATTTGGGATAAATAAAGTACTGCTCTACTCTACTCATCTTGCAACGTGATTAAAAAAAAAGTGCAATGATGTCCAAGTGGAAATAATTGTATTCTTTGTTAGAAGTAACATCTTTGTTATTGTAATATCAAATCAAATCAAACTTTATTTGTCACATGCGCCAAATACAACAAGTGTAGACCTTACCGTGAAATGCTGACTTACAAGCCCTTAACCAACAGCGCAGTTCAAGAAGAGTTAAGAAAATATTTACCAAATAAACTAAAGTCCAAAATAAAAAATTATAAAAAGTAACACAATAACATAACAGTAACGAGGCTATATACAGGGGGTACCGGTACCGAGTCAGTGTGGAGGCTATAACAGGGGGTACCGGTACAGAGTCAGTGTGGAGACTATATACAGGGGGTACCGGTACAGAGTCAATGTGGAGACTATATACAGGGGGTACCGGTACAGAGTCAGTGTGGAGACTATATACAGGGGGTACCGGTACAGAGTCAGTGTGGAGACTATATACAGGGGGTACCGGTACCGAGTCAGTGTGGAGACTATATACAGGGGGTACCGGTACAGAGTCAATGTGGAGACTATATACAGGGGGTACCGGTACAGAGTCAGTGTGGAGACTATATACAGGGGGTACCGGTACAGAGTCAGTGTGGAGACTATATACAGGGGGTACCGGTACCGAGTCAGTGTGGAGACTATATACAGGGGGTACCGGTACCGAGTCAGTGTGGAGGCTATATACAGGGGGTACCGGTACCGAGTCAGTGTGGAGACTATATACAGGGGGTACCGGTACTGAGTCAGTGTGGAGACTATATACAGGGGGTACCGGTACTGAGTCAGTGTGGAGACTATATACAGGGGGTATCGGTACCGAGTCAGTGTGGAGACTATATACAGGGGGTACCGGTACTGAGTCAGTGTGGAGACTATATACAGGGGGTACCGGTACTGAGTCAGTGTGGAGACTATATACAGGGGGTATCGGTACCGAGTCAGTGTGGAGACTATATACAGGGGGTACCGGTACTGAGTCAGTGTGGAGACTATATACAGGGGGTACTGGTACAGAGTCAGTGTGGAGACTATATACAGGGGGTACCGGTACAGAGTCAGTGTGGAGACTATATACAGGGGGTACCGGTACTGAGTCAGTGTGGAGACTATATACAGGGGGTACTGGTACAGAGTCGGTGTAGAGACTATATACAGGGGGTACCGGTACTGAGTCAGTGTGGAGACTATATACAGGGGGTACCGGTACTGAGTCAGTGTGGAGACTATATACAGGGGGTATCGGTACCGAGTCAGTGTGGAGACTATATACAGGGGGTACCGGTACTGAGTCAGTGTGGAGACTATATACAGGGGATACTGGTACAGAGTCAGTGTGGAGACTATATACAGGGGGTACTGGTACCGAGTCAGTGTGCGGGGGTACAGGCTAGTTGAGGTAATTTGTACACGTAGGTAGGGGTGAAGTGACTATGCATAGATAATAAACAGCGAGTAGCAAGTAGTAATAGTAATGTAGTAATGAACAAAACAAATGGAGGAGGTGTCAATGTAATAGTCCGGTGGCCATTTGATGAATTGTTCAGCAGTCTTATGGCTTGGGGATAGAACAGACGTGGAAGTTATATATATACAGTGGGGAGAACAAGTATTTGACACACTGCCGATTTTGCAGGTTTTCCTACTTACAAAGCATGTAGAGGTCTGTA
Organism: Salvelinus alpinus; assembly: GCF_045679555.1. NCBI lineage: Eukaryota > Metazoa > Chordata > Actinopteri > Salmoniformes > Salmonidae > Salvelinus > Salvelinus alpinus. Next base: position 44,498,431 of record NC_092102.1, on the reverse strand, counting down.
ATATTTATCATAGGTACACTTCAACTGTGAGAGACGGAATCTAAAACAAAAATCCAGAAAATCACATTGTATGATTTTTAAGTAATTAATTTGCATTTTATTGCATGACATAAGTATTTGATCACCTACCAACCAGTAAGAATTCCGGCTCTCACAGACCTGTTAGTTTTTCTTTAAGAAGCCCTCCTGTTCTCCACTCATTACCTGTATTAACTGCACCTGTTTGAACTCGTTACCTGTAGAAAAGACACCTGTCCACACACTCAATCAAACAGACTCCAACCTCTCCACAATGGCCAAGACCAGAGAGCTGTGTAAGGACATCAGGGATAAAATTGTAGACCTGCACAAGGCTGGGATGGGCTACAGGACAATAGGCAAGCAGCTTGGTGAGAAGGCAACAACTGTTGGCGCAATTATTAGAAAATGGAAGAAGTTCAAGATGACGGTCAATCACCCTCGGTCTGGGGCTCCATGCAAGATCTCACCTCGTGGGGCATCAATGATCATGAGGAAGGTGAGGGATCAGCCCAGAACTACACGGCAGGACCTGGTCAATGACCAGAAGAGAGCTGGGACCACAGTCTCAAAGAAAACCATTAGTAACACACTACGCTGTCATGGATTAAAATCCTGCAGCGCACGCAATGTCCCCCTGCTCAAGCCAGCGCATGTCCAGGCCCGTCTGAAGTTTGCCAATGACCATCTGGATGATCCAGAGGAGGAATGGGAGAAGGTCATGTGGTCAGATGAGACAAAAATATAGCTTTTTGGTCTAAACTCCACTCGCCGTGTTTGGAGGAAGAAGAAGGATGAGTACAACCCCAAGAACACCATCCCAACCGTGAAGCATGGAGGAGGAAACATCATTCTTTGGGGATGCTTTTCTGCAAAGGGGACAGGACGACTGCACCGTATTGAGGGGAGGATGGATGGGGCCATGTATCGCGAGATCTTGGCCAATTACCTCCTTCCCTCAGTAAGCGCATTGAAGATGGTTCGTGGCTGGGTCTTCCAGCATGACAACGACCCGAAACACACAGCCAGGGCAACTAAGGTGTTTCTCCGTAAGAAGCATCTCAAGGTCCTGGAGTGGCCTAGCCAGTCTCCAGACCTGAACCCAATAGAAAATCTTTGGAGGGAGCTGAAAGTCCGTATTGCCCAGCGACAGCCCCGAAACCTGAAGGATCTGGAGAAGGTCTGTATGGAGGAGTGGGCCAAAATCCCTGCTGCAGTGTGTGCAAACCTGGTCAAGAACTACAGGAAACGTATGATCTCTGTAATTGCAAACAAAGGTTTCTGTACCAAATATTAAGTTCTGCTTTTCTGATGTATCAAATACTTATGTCATGCAATAAAATTCAAAGGAATTGCTTAAAAATCATACAATGTGATTTTCTGGATTTTTGTTTTAGATTCCGTCTCTCACAGTTGAAGTGTACTGTTAGTAAAACGTTTACTGTTGACAGGAGAACAAGAGGAGACAATAGGACGAGGTGGATAATTTTATAATAAGGCCGTTTAATCACATGTAAAGATATCTTAGTAAAATCTTGCAGCAAGGCTCTTTCAGTCTGACTCCTAGTGAATCGTCCGGGAAAGAGACCAGTTTCCAGAAATGTACAGTACTATATAGACAACAAGCAAAGTAGGTAGATCTGCGAGTCCGGCCTTCCGATTGGTCGATCTGGGTCTTGGGTAGTCCTGATCAGGCCTGGTGTCCACGTTCCATTGGTTCCTGAGAGTTCTTTGTCCTGAGGTCCAACCATGGGTTGGGTGTGTCTGTGTGATTGTCATGGGGGAGGGGAATTGTGGGTGCCGTGTATATGTCCTATGTGTCCAGCATATGTCCAAGAGAAAGAGGGGGTGTGTATGTTGTGTCAACTTATAGGTAATGTTGAGAAGTTGTTAAAACAAGTTACCAATATCTAATACAATTTCTTACAAATCCCCCTCTTCACGTCTCACAAGAGACGTGACATAAAAGTATATAAAAGACAAAACTAAAGGATAAAATTTGTCAGAAGACAAATTTTTAATTCCCTCTCTTCACGTCTCACAAGAGACGTGACATACAAGTATAAAAAGACAAAGCTATGGGATAAAATTTGTCAGAAGACAAATTTTTGATTCCCTCTCTTCACGTCTCACAAGAGACGTGACATAAAAGTATCTTAGTCCTCAAATAGATAGACAGGTCCAGCTTCCCCATCATCAAGCAATGGGAACATTTGGGCCCTTTCCTGATTAGGGTCTATGGCGGCAGTTATAACACAGCTACCAAGCGTGCGCGCACATGGAATGCAACAGCATCCACAAAGTACAAGAATGGCCGCAAAAACAGAAATTGATACTAGGATGGAGGAAACCAGCGTCTTATATTTACCAAAAGCATCCATCCATGAGTCCCACATAGTAGTGTCCACTCCAGAATGCTGTTTCATCTTACCATTAAGGGTACGAAGTCCCTCCAATGCTACAGTTAGACTCCCATCCGTAGCTGTGTTATTGGGAATGAAAGTACAACACTGTTCACCAAACATTGCACAGACCCCCCCCCGTTCAGCCAATAACATATCAACCGCGATTCTATTTTGAAATGCCATCAGGGACGTAGCTGCCAATTGTCCATGGACCGCCTCGAAACCTTGTTGAGTCCAATTGCCCAGTTTCTGGACATTAAAATGAATGTAGTTTATTCTGTCCACATTTTTATTAACTGTACACCACCAACAAAATGATGATTCAAACCCAGCTGTCACTTGGTCCACCAGTTTATATTCATCTGGCACCCCCTAGGGACACCAATAGCATCAATGTAAGTTGAGTCGTAACTGAGCAAGGACCAAAAAGGAGACCACTCCAATAACTACACCTGGAGTGGCCAACCACACATTAGTAACCCAAAAAACGAGAATATGTTAAACCCTCAGGTCCATCCCTCTATACAACCTGTACCAGGTGGGCTCGTCGCCACCCGGGAACTTCAAACCTTCACAACAGGGAGGACAAACATCACTTTTTATTCATTCGACAACATCAACTACAGCAAACCAAGGGTCCTCCACTGTCAAGCCCACTTTCCTGCGGAAGCTTGTTTTCGTATTAGCCTCTCCAACTGGAGCATCAAGCAGCGGCATCATACCATAGGCCCTTTCCACATCTGTAACAGACTTCAAACAAGGTATGATACAGGCAACACAAAAATGAAAAACAACAACTAGTGTCAGAAATCCAGTAATCATCATTGCAGTATACTTACCAAACCAACCACCCAGCCAGAGAACAGTCCACTCTCCTCCACACCTGCAAGACCCTTCATCTCCACTGATAACCTTGCCAACCCACTCAGAGCTTTTGAAATGCTCCCATCCGGACTAGTATTGTTAGGAACAAACGTGCAACACTGTTCTACAATCTTTTTACATACACCTCCCTGGTTGGCCAGACTTATGTCCAGTGTTAGTCTATTGTGTCTACTGGTTTGTGAGGTAGCCTCCAATCGTTCAGCCATCCCCGTAAGTACTGTGTGGGTATAGTTTAACAAATCATTGTTAATTATAGTAGATATAATTGATCCAGACCTTTTGTTTTAGCATCAACAATAGCTGGGCCAATGATGGGCATCAGATGCCACAGGCCATCATTCCTGGTTAATGTCTGGAATTCGTGGGGGACCCCTATTGGGACCCCCAACAGGTTGGTGTGCATGTTATCTGTACCCTCGGACCAAGGAGCGTCACGTTTCTGCCGTCTCCTGGGTTGGTCCCAAGCCTCTGTGTCCTGTGTAACTCCCAGAAGTTGATTAGCTATAATAATAGGCAACGGTGATATCAGACTGGCCAAAACACATGAGCAACGACAATTTCCTTTCAAAAATGGGGTCACCCGCCTGGCAGGTCCACACATCCACCATACATCAGCAACACCTCTAGTTCCTAGTGGTATTAGTGATGCAGGTAGTAGCAGGGAGCCCTCCATAGTCTATACCGCTACCTGTGCCAGGGATACAGCTGTTATATCCCCCATATGCCTTAACTCCCCACGGTACCTTCTGGGGAGGGACCACTGGGAACACAAAACTCAGAGTTTTACACAGGGTTGAATTTGGCTCGAACTTTTCCAATATGCACATCCAACCTTCCCCATTACTTAGGACAAATGGGTGAGCAGCCAGAATAGGTCTGGCATGTCCACATACGACACAGTCCTTTCTATTAAGTGTTTTGTAGGCCAACCACATATTCTCCCTTTCCTCATAACCAGTTTCAGTCCCCAAATGTTCACTATCTGAGATGTCTTTTATATTTATTATCTGTACCAGATTGGAGAGCTTAGGTGATGGCGTGGGACTTGGTCTTGAAGTGGTGGAGGAGGCCGGCTGAACCCTGGTCCGTTGGAACTGGTGGTGGTTCTGGCAGCACTGCGATGGTATCATCCCCATCGTATCCTGATCAGGCAGCTCAGGACTACAAGCAGTCCTGTAAAACCCCACCCTCTCCCAGAGAACACATCATCAGCCAGAGATCAAGCAACACTTTCACTTCTATGAACGAACACAGTGAGGAAAGGTCGGGGGCAGGGAATTCTTCATTAAGGAGTTGATCCCCGAGCTCTATTAGCAACAGTTCTTCTCCTTAACTCTGTGATCATTCGGCAGTGTCAGTGTGTCTCACCCTCCAAGTGCGATATGCCCCCAGGTCGAGTGATTCACCTTCTCCCTTAATTCACCTGCAATGTATAAACTCTTGGACATACAGGTTTGGTTAGCAAACAGTTCCTCATTTGTTCTTTCTGATTATATATTTAACTTCTATGCCTAATTATTTATTTATTTTTTTAGCTATAAATGTTTAATTTTAAATAAGTTTATTATCCAATAGGCCCCATCCTTTCCTAGTCCACAATGTACCCTCCTTCGTTTGATACCTGGCTCTGGCCAGGTATCAACCTTACCTACTCTAAATAATAACTTAGTACATCATATTCTAGGAACGTCCCTTTTATTCCCCGCATATCCAATTCTCCCTTTGGCGTACATTCATATCTATTCTTTTCTAATTCTCTGTCAAGTGACTTATCTACTTTGAAATGTATCTGTGCTGCTTATATATGTTAACCCCTTTCTCCTATCTTATTTCACAGCCTACCTTGCTCATTTCCTGGTCCACCCTCCCCACTCTGCTCTCAAACCTTCAAGGTCTGAACAGTGCGGGGTAGACCCATCTGTCTGCCTTTTTGTAATAATAGTCAATAACAACTGTGTGTTCCTTTACAATATTAACTAAGTGTCTCACTGTTTTGACTTTATCTGCATGGATTTAAAAATAACCACAGGTCTTATAGTGTCAACCTTTAAAGTCCTAACATAACCTTAATTAACCTATCTCTATCTTCTAATGGCCAATACAAATGCTTACCTTATGGTCAAGAGTTATAAACTCTATTATAATCAATTTACCTCAAAACTAGTATCCCAAATGACACAATCTCATTATTCTCACCACATTTCCCCCGTGAGTGATCAAGTCACCGGAAAATGCAATGGAAACAGAAAACAGGTCAAAATGTTACACCTACATTCGTGTTCCATATCTAAACATACCAAAAGAACCCTTTATCTTCTCAAAGTCCCTTGCCTAAATAAAACTCAGAAAGTAAAACTCCTATTCCCATATGAGTGTATTCTTTTAAGATATCTTATCTCTAGGTACACGAAAACCCTTAACCTTAATGTTTACTCCAAAAAACAAAATTATGTCACCAGCATTCAACCAGTCGGCTGGGAGACCATTTGGGTGCTGCAATACTGCCATCTTCTGTCCATTCTCTGCATAGCTCTCCACCCACTCTTATTCAACCTTCTCAATTTGAGCCATATTAGTTTCTTATTTTAACTATTGTTTTCTAAATTTTTAATTTTTTTAATTTTTTAATCTATTATTACCTAGTTAGACTAGAGTGTCCGTGACATACATCCATGGGGATCCGGTTATAGTTATTCTATTAACCATGTGAAAGTGCCCAGGGACACCCCAAATGTCAGTAGGAATATCACAAATAAGGGGCCAGATATCCCTAGCCTTGCCCAGGGAGGGAGAAATATCCCTCTAACTGGGCGAGGTTCCTTTATCAGGGGAGGCGGAGTTTGATTCCGCATCACCTGAGTCAGAAATGTCTTCATTTGGAATCGAATTTAAGCTGTTTAAATCAGCTCTGACTTCTGTCAGTGTTCTAGAAGGGATTGGAGCTGGAGTGCAATGTGTGAGGTGGTGCCAAGGTGCGCCTGATTTACCTTTGACCTGGACTGAGTGTGAAGTAACTTCCCTCACTTCGTACAGTCCAGTCCACCTGGGTTCTAGCCACTTTCTCTTGCGGACTTTTAACCCCACCCAGTCACCAATTTTTTTTTTACCTTCAGTGATGGCGGATCTCCTGTCAGCTTCCCCATTTGGACCTTGTGAATCTGTGTGGAGAGAGCTGCAGAAAGTTCCGTCAATTATCAGACATTACAATTTGTTATACATCAAGGGCGGGCATATGACCTCCCTCCCTTGGTGGACCAAGCATGAGGAGAGAGATGGGTGCCTGCACCTGGAGAGGCTCTCATGGCCAGCAACGCCAGGGGCAGGGCTTCAACCCAAATCAACTTCAAACCTGCACATACATTTGATTGGCGCATTCCACGAGACTTATGAGATTGTGGCCTGTACACTAACCCCATCATTAAACAACATCCATTAATCAGTTGACATTTACACATCCGACCCTATTGGTACATGGAGCGTTTGTCATTAAACAATACACATGAGTTCGGTTTGCAGCCACTTAATGACCTATGTTGCATCCTCCCTTGCTGTTGGTATTGCCTCAACCCATTTAGAGAACCTGTCTACCATAACTAACAGGTACCTTTTCCCATTTGTCACATTGTCTTGCCCCATATCTGTGTAATCTATGCTGATGTCCTGAAAACAAGCATTTGGGACTGGGTATGAACCCATGGGCGTTTGATATGGTTTCTTTGGATTGTGGCTACCACAAATGCTACACTCGTCACAAAACAAATCTGTCATGTCTTTCATGTGGGGGTGCCACCAGATGTGGGACACCTTCTGTAAAGTTTTCAGTTTGCCTTCGTGAGTGGGCCCATGAGCTTCTCGTAATAGTTCTGGACAGAGGTTTGCAGGGGCCACTAGTCTGCCATCATGGCATCTCCACAGTTCATCAGGTCCTTTGGTGGCCCCTTTCTGTCCCCATACTGAGTGTTCATAGGGTCCTGCTGAAAACTGGAGTTCTTTTATGTGTTGCCCTGTGAGCTCAGTCCGAGCTGGTTGAATCTGAAGTATCATTTGTCTCGGGGTGTATCCACCAGCTTTCTTGGCTGCTTTGTCAGCTGCATCATTTCCCTCGCTGACTCTGTTTTTCAGTTGTTGATGTCCTTTACACTTCATGATGGCCACCTTCTTAGGTAGTGAGACTGATTTAATCAGTTTTTCCATCTGTGTCTTGTGTTTGATTGGCAGGTTTCCTGTGGTGGTGAAGTTGCGTCTAACCCATTGTGGTCCATCAGTATGGACTGCTCCATGAGCATACGCTGAGTCGGTGTAGATGTTTACAGTCTTTCCTTCAGCTCTTTCCAGAGCTTGTGTCAACCCTATGATTTCAGCTAACTGGGCTGATGCAGGTTGTGTGATGATGGCAGATTCCAAAGTCACATGTGATCTATCCGGGAGCTGCTGCACCACTGCGTATGCTGCTATGTTCCCTTCCTCTCCTCTATAGCAGCATCCATCTGTGTATAACCATAGGTCCGGGTTGGTGAGTGGTTCGTTCCCCAGGTCAGGTCTCAGTTTCAGTTCCTGTGTAGCTCTTTCTGCACAGGAGTGGGGTAGACCTTCTTCAGCATTGAGTGCGTCTGCCATGTTTTTGTCAGTGTTGAGAAATGTGATGTGTGATTGTGTGCATTTATTCTGGATTTTCGTTTTCCTTTCAGCGCTGAACGTGAATTCTTTGCTCATCAGATATGCTGCAACCCCATGGTGGGTGTGGATTTCCAATGGATGGCACATTATCATGTGGGCTGTTTTTCCAATAGCTTTTGCCACTGCAGCCACATACCTGGAGCATGTGGTTTGCCCTTCTTCAATGTGGTCCAGTTTGGAGGAGTGATACCTCAACACTCTACTCTCCCCCTCTAGGTTCTGGAAAAGGATGGATGATGTAAATCCTTCCTTTTCAGAAACATCCAGATGGAACTTGTTTTTTTTAGTCAGGTGCTGTTAGGGCTACTGCCACTTAGAGATCTGTTTTCAAGAGTGCAAAAGCCTTTGATGCTTCAGTAGTCCAGGTCAATGATGAGTATAGGTTAGTGGTGGCCAGCTTCAGGGCCATGGGGCATATTCGTCAGACATGCCCTGAAAAGGGGGAGGTGATTGCTGATTCGGGTCTGGATTTGGGTGATTGTATGCGGGTTGAAGGGCCGCACGTGGTTGATACATCATTGGCCTGACTCCCCCTTGGTCTAGGGGCGTATCCTCGTCCCCTTTTGGCCAGAAACTGGCTTTGGGCCGGGGTTATTGGGTGCGGACACTGTCGCACCATATGCCCAGCTTGTTTACAATTATAACAGCTTCCATAAGATCCAGAGTACCTCTGGGGCTGTTCCCATGTGGGGGAATAGTTTGATTGTGGTAGTGGGTAGTAGGGTTGTAGTGGTGGTTCCGACGAAGGGTATGGTTGAAGCGGGTAGGCATACGGCAGTTGGAATGGCTGCTCCTGGGGTGGGTGTATAGATGGTCCCTGCTGGGTGAAGATGGGTAGTTGTTGTTGCTGTATCATTCGGGAAACAGTTTTTTCAATAATTTGTGAGATTTCTTGTTGGTCTTCAGCCACCATCTGTTTCTTGGGTTTCTCTCCTTTCTGGGCCTCTTTCAATTGTAGTTTCAAAAGTTGTACCTGTAGGGACTGGATTTGTGTTTCAGCCCCTCCCTTATCCTTATTGTATTGGGTGATGTGGTGATGCACATGGGAATTGAACTGAGCCTGGGGAATTGCCATTAACCCCACAGTGCCCCTGAGATGGATTGGGGCCGATGGGGCTGCTGTGGTGGTAGGTGGGGCGTCATTATTGTTGGGCCTGCCCTCTTTGGTGTCAGTTGGTGCTCCAGTGACTACCCCCATCATATCAGGTTTTCTATAGGGGAGGGCCCTTCTGATCTCTTCAATCGCCCACAATCCTATTTTCATCTCAGCTTGTGCCTTTTCCCTTTGCTTTGTTCCTTCTTTTCTAAATAAGTGACTCTTATTCTTATCAACTTCACATTCTATCCCTTGCTTCACTACTTCCTCCAATTCTTTCTCCATAGTGAGGAGTTGCCCTTTTGATGGGGCGACTCCACTAAGGAAACCTGCTTGAGTCCATTTCAGTCTCACTTCTTCCCAAATTCTTTTAACGGATTTGTAGTGTAATTTCCCGCCTGCTCTGTCTTTCATTCTCTGATCTAAATATTCGTTGAATTTGTGTTTGGGGACGATAGTCGTGGTCATTTTGTCGTTAAGCTATGTCTGGGTCTATTATTATCTTTGTATACTTTAGCCCGTCACTGATCGAAACCAGCGATGTATTTTTCTTCCCCTAACCTCCCCCAGTCTCGTGTCCGACTCGCGTGGACAAAGGATTTTATTGCCGTGTATTCGATGAATTATTTTCGTTTTCCAACAATATTTCAGCTATATCTCTTTGAAACAATATACGAATATATTCACGCGCTCCTGTTATAATTGGAATGACAGTTTTCGGTACTTTTAATAAAAGATATTATTGCTTTTCGCTAATTTAATTAATTAAATACTTTGGCAAAATATTTCAGAAGTTTCCTTTGGGGACAATATACTAGTAATTCAGGCGCTCCTGATATAATTGGAATGGCAATTATATGATATATAATTCGAAAGATATTATTTCTATTAACTTTTCCGATTTAATTTGAACTTTTTCCGATTAATTAAATACTTTGCCAAAACATTTCAGAAATTTCCTTTGGGGACAATATACTAGTAATTCACGCGCTTCTATAATAATTTTCAAATTGATTCTCACCCTTAGGGATTTATCAACAGCAGGAGAGGGAAAAATCCGGTCAACTCATCAGCAGAAAATAGTTGCTTCACAGCAATATATACACATCGACACGGCGGTCACTTTATCACAGCCTCAACTAGCATATGGCTAGTTAGTAGCAATTGGTCTCGTGGAACGTTCAATCCCCCACATTGCGACAACACAACTTACACATATAATTACAACACAACTTACACATGCAATATTAGAATTCTCACGTAACACCTAGCTAAGTATAGCTACTGCACGACTATTTGAATTCACATTAGATTTCTCACGTAACACCTAGCTAAGTATAGCTACTGCACGACTATTTGAAAACGTATGGATTCTTCACGGTACCCCTATCTGATCGACTGTCAAATATGGCCCGACTGTGTGAATCGTTATATATATATTTTTTATTTTTTTTATTTTTTATGGGTCGTCACGGTAACACCTAGCTGATTTGCCAAATCTAACTACTGCCCGGCTATTTGGATCCCATCTTTTAATTATGGATTCTTCACGGTAACCCCTACCTGATCGACTGTCAAATATGGCCCGACTATGTGAATCGTTATAAAGCTTATTCTTCACTGTACACCTACTCGATCAGCATACCGGTAGTGCCAGACTATGTGAATAAGTCTTTGACCTATTAATACTTAGATATCTGTACACCATGCCTTAAATTCTAAACAATTCCACATAAATTTAGCAACAATTCACACTCACCACAGTACTCCTGATCATTGAATTTAGATATTGGCTATAATACAATATACAGATTTTGGTTAAACGGGCATCTGCTCACCTCTTTAGTTTCGAGCTCTCTGATCAGTTTCCTGGGTGGGTTGAATCGCGATTCTCCCTCGAAAAGGTCACCTCTCCTCTGGAATCTTTCTCCCTCTCGTCTCCTGTCCGATTAATTTTCTATTGGGCCAAATTCAAAGATGAAACCATCCTCTGCTTACCAAGTCTGTTAGTAAAACGTTTACTGTTGACAGGAGAACAAGAGGAGACAATAGGACGAGGTGGATAATTTTATAATAAGGCCGTTTAATCACATGTAAAGATATCTTAGTAAAATCTTGCAGCAAGGCTCTTTCAGTCTGACTCCTAGTGAATCGTCCGGGAAAGAGACCAGTTTCCAGAAATGTACAGTACTATATAGACAACAAGCAAAGTAGGTAGATCTGCGAGTCCGGCCTTCCGATTGGTCGATCTGGGTCTTGGGTAGTCCTGATCAGGCCTGGTGTCCACGTTCCATTGGTTCCTGAGAGTTCTTTGTCCTGAGGTCCAACCATGGGTTGGGTGTGTCTGTGTGATTGTCATGGGGGAGGGGAATTGTGGGTGCCGTGTATATGTCCTATGTGTCCAGCATATGTCCAAGAGAAAGAGGGGGTGTGTATGTTGTGTCAACTTATAGGTAATGTTGAGAAGTTGTTAAAACAAGTTACCAATATCTAATACAATTTCTTACAGTACCAATGATAAAAATTACAGACCTCTACATGCTTTGTAAGTAGGAAAACCTGCAAAATCGTCAGTGTATCAAATACTTGTTCTCCCCACTGTATATACAATATAAACCCAGAGACAGAAAGAAAAAGTCCTTCAGTTCTGGGTACCGAATGGGGAGCCCGGGCCCACCTCCCCCTGGACTAAATCTAATTTCCCTGTGAACGCTGTGGAGGGCTGAGTGTCTAAATGCTCCTCCAGAAATAGCCTCACAGAGAAGTGGTGAATTAATATTTCAGTTGTGCTGCTGACTCAGCCCAGACTGTGATAGATCTGTTTAGTTTTTTCTCTTTTCTCCCCAGCTATCAACATTTTGTTAACATGTCTTTGCATGTTCTCCCCAGCCTTTTGTTAACATGTTCTCGCCAGGTGTAAACCTTTTGTTAACATGTCTTAGCATGTTCTCCCCAGCCACTATACCATCCCATTCCTATCCATACTCTCTTTCTGCTCGTTTTTTTTCCCGTCCTTTGTGGTCAAAGGTCAAACACGTATTCCCAGTCCAGACAACGGTGTAGAACATGGAAATGTTGAGACACAACAAGTAGAAGAAACAATATTTATTATACTCTATATACAGACATTTACAGAAATATTCAATATTGACAGTAGTTATGCTCCTTTAGGTTTACGAATCACATCCATATAGAGGACGTGCCTTGCTTTAAGAAAATGTGTTGCTGTTACATTTGTAACAGGTGGTAACTGTTATTATACAACTGTTATAATACATTGTTAACTATTATATGTTGTGTGCTTATTGCTATTGCTAAGAAGGCATATGTTAAACTAGCAACTGTAATTACTAGCGAGCAAATAATAACAAAATAACCATCAACAAATCCCTCTGCTATAGACATGGTTATAGCACAATGTAATTCAACTTCCAGCAATGTCCAGTTCAGTTCCAGATAGTGTATGTGTATGTGTGTCATGCCTTACTCTCATACCTTCCCTCACAATCCTGGTGAGAGTAAAGCCATTAAGCTGGTAACAAGAAGTAGGGGGGTAGTGATCCTTCCTGCATTGGCCGGAGGTTGGTTCCTAGTCCTCTCCTTCTCCCTCTTCGCTGCTCTCTCCTCCCCCTCCCACTCCTCCTCTTCCTCCTCGTCCCCAGGCTCCGTGCCTGTTTCCTCCTCGTCCTCCTCGTCCCCAGGCTGCGTGCCTGTCTCCTCCTCGTCCTCCTCGTCCCCAGGCTGCGTGCCTGTCTCGTCCCCCTCCTCCTCATACCCAGGCTCTGTGGCGGTGGCTGTGTGTGGGGTAGAGCTCTCTGTTGTCTCCTTCTCAACATCAGGCTCGTCTGAAGGCTCGGGGGCATCAGGCTCCTCAACATCAGGCTCGTCTGAAGGCTCGGGGGCATCAGGCACTGGGGGAAACAGTGATGAAAATTCAAAAGGCACTCGTACATCTGAGCAATCTTTTTGCCAGTGCTTTGTAACAATTGGACAATGAGGGAAAAAGGAAACCGCACACTGCTTTTGATAGTATCACTGATCTTTAATAAGCTTTGATGTGATGAGAAAACAGTGATGAGAAATCTAGAGCTACGTCTTACAAACTGATTACAGGGTCACTAGTCCATAGCAGTCAATCTATCTCCACAAAGAGGGGATATCATGATCAACCACAATTGGCTGGATACTGAGGTCAGGTTGGAGAGGATGAAGTTTGACACAGGAGCGAGATAGTGCTGTGAATTAAATGGAGGGGGGGGGGGGGGGGGGACGTAGTGTGATTGATAGGTGCTGAATTCTTACCACAGAGGTTCTGGTCACATCGCGGCACGTTGTCTGGGCACTTGGAGCACCATTCACCTTCCTCATAGGGTTTCTCATCCTTAAACTTACCTCTGAAATTTAAATGAAACACAAGTCAATGGTCACTCAGTCAGGGCTGTAAGTCAGGGACCAAACCTAACGCGAACCCTAACACTAACCCTAACCACAACCCCTAACTCTAACCCTAACGCAATCAGTGAAATGCAATTGTAAGGATTAATTATGTTAATTGATGTATTCTTAGACATCGTCTAAGTGTGGAAATAGGATATAAGTGTGTAAAGTTGTACATGCTCTTTGGTACCATACTTACTTTGGGTAATAATTGCAGACCAGGAAGGTAACTTTCTCGGAGGACAGCCCCTCCATGGTGTCACAGCGATGAGCAGCACAGCCCACAGAGTGAGAGTCCGCCCAAACCATCTGAAACACCCCCATCAGTCTGATCAATTTACAATGTCTTCATCGTCACCATCATCATCATCATCCCCCACCATCACAGGGGTTATACACACAGGAGGAAGCGCGCCAAGGAATATTCAACCTGTTACAGTTATAGTACTGTCTCAGGTTATCAGAAGTCTAATTCTACCAATTCAGTGACATTGTCTAGCATCTCTCTTTCTGGGTCTCTCACCTGAGTGTAGTGTCCACACATCTTGTCGTCCTGGCAACTGTTGTTGTTGTAGTCGTAGTCTAGGTGCTCCAAGAACCACTCCTCCATGGTCATGTTGAGGTCCAAGGGCTCATTGGACACAAACAGGTTCTCTCCCGTGTTCAGCAACTCTAGATCCGGGTTCTGTTCCCACGTACACTTCACAGCGTAGCCCTCAGCTAGGATCTTCAGCTTCTCATCCCATTTCTGCAGGGATAAAGAGACAAACTGTCACACTACCGTCAGTGGTCCTCAGTAGCTTAGTTGGTATGGCAGGATGGTGGGTTTGATTCCCGGGCCCACACGTTCTTAAAATGTATGCACGAATCACTGTAAGTCACTCTGGATAAAAACATTTGCTAAATGGCATATTATTGTATTAGACTACAAGTAATCTGCCTGATTGCCTCTAACCTCCTGTATACTGGAGATGTAGTGCTGCAGAATGAGAGACAGGGGGAGACATTAACCAACATTGAGGACCATAACAGAACTCTGTGTATGTAGCCCACTGGACAACGCTCTTATATTAGTGTTTCAATACTATACTGTATTAATAGGAATCATACTATTCACCATATCCACCACATTGTAAGTAAGTTTCGATTCCTAAACTCACATCCTATTGTCCTGATTCTAAAGAGGATGGTGAACAGTATGTGTATTCTAATAGCATCCACTATGATCTGTGCTTTTCCCCCAGTCTAAATACCAGTAGTACAGGTTTGATAGATAGCACAGCACTAACAGATGGTATTACAAGAGGTATACATCTGATCATATCTGTAGATACATTACACTGTACTAGATTACATTACACTGTACTAGATTACATTACACTGTACTAGATTACATTACACTGTACTAGATTACATTACACTGTACTAGATTACATTACACTGTACTGTACATTAGATTACATTACACTATACATTAGATTACATTACACTGTACTGTACATTAGATTAGATTACACTGTACTGTACATTAGATTACATTACAATATACATTAGATTACATTACACTGTACTGTACATTAGATTACATTACACTGTACTGTACATTAGATTACATTACAATATACATTAGATTACATTACACTGTACTGTACATTAGATTACATTACACTGTACTGTACATTAGATTACATTACACTGTACTGTACATTAGATTACATTACAATATACTGTACATTAGATTACATTACACTGTACTGTACATTAGATTATATTACACTGTACTGTACATTAGATTACATTACACTGTACTGTACATTAGATTACATTACAATATACATTAGATTACATTACAATATACTGTACATTAGATTACATTACACTGTACTGTACATTAGATTATATTACACTATACTGTACATTAGATTACATTACAATATACTGTAAATTAGATTACATTACAATATACTGTACATTAGATTACATTACACTGTACTGTACATTAGATTACATTACAATATACTGTGCATTAGATTACATTACACTGTACTGTACATTAGATTACATTACACTATACATTAGATTACATTACACTATACATTAGATTACATTACAATATACTGTACATTAGATTACATTACACTGTACTGTACATTCGATTACATTACACTATACATTAGATTACATTACAATATACTGTACATTAGATTATATTAGTCACACCAACATTCCCATGTAAACTATTATCCTTCCTTATTAAATCAAACCTCTACTAAGGAACCTATAAGGAAACTTTCGGTAATATGTGTATCAGTGGTTGAGGAATGTTATCTGATCATTTCAGTCCAATTTGTCTTCAACTATTGGAATGACAGGACAAGAGGACGTGATCACACTTGGCAGATGAGGCCTGATCTTGACTGAGATTGATCATTGTTATGGTGATAATTTGTTTCAAAGAAATGCAGAGATGAAATATCGTACGAATGCATATGGCTTTTGTATTGTGAACTGTCCAGACAGAGAGGTCCAGTGTGGAGTCATGTGAAGTTCAGTTTATTTGTCCAGTCACAAACAAACACTTGTATTGAAGGATGCTAGTTGAAATTCCACGACATCTTGCGTCCTAGCCTCAGGACATCAGATCTCCTCCTCTCTGTGCTTTAACAAACAGAGCTGTACTGTATATCATTGCTGTGCCTCTGCCTGAGATAACAGAGACGTCATCCAGACCATCTGGTCAGTGTTACAGATGTGGGATCTTAATTTGAGCCAGTTTTCTACAGCAATCAAATAATCCTGCAGCAATAGGAATTACAAATTATTATGTGGATTATAATTCATGGACATTTCTTGTAGGGCCTGATCAATTTTTCATTAAGGCAAATCAAGTCTGACACAGTCAATTAATCACCAAGTAGTGACATAGAAACACATAGTAGCCAATTACATACAATATGGTTATGTTTTGAAACCTCCGTTAAAATTCGATTGAATCTTCCAGAATAAAAATAAAGAAATAAAATGAATTTCTCAGATACATATTCAGAATGCTGCGGATTTGCTGGTCATGACACATGATTCCAGTCCAATCCCATTAGTTCTGTAATGTTCTGAATGTTATGTTATGAACCCGTTCACTCTGCATTCTCAGTCCTGTTTACTGAAACAGGCATGAACATGAAATATGAAAATGGCCCCAGTGAGGTGTCCATCAAACCACAGAGACAGGCAGAGACGTCCCTGGAACCAGTCAATGGCAGATAGCAACTTAAGCAAGCACATTACACAGTATACACCCACCCACCCACGCACGCACGCACCCACCCACCCACCCACGCACGCACGCACGCACGCACGCACGCACGCACGCACGCACGCACGCACGCACGCACGCACGCACGCACGCACGCACACACACACACACACACACACACACACACACACACACACACACACACACACACACACACACACACACACACACACACACACACACACATTCCCATGCATTGCACAACACTGGACTCAACTCTGAACACCCATTCGCACTGAGGCACAGACAGGCTCTATCAACAAAGTAATTCCCGTAACTCTGGAGGTCAACAAAAGTGTGTCTTGGGATGACTTCTATAATGTTATATTCAGATTTAAATGAAGAAGCCCTGTTTTATGTCAAATTCCTGGTGTGGTAAGATTTATAAGGGATAATGCATCTTCTGCAGCACTGTGATTTAGTGACTAAAATAAGAGTGATTATTTATGTACTAAGTGTTCTGTATTACAACCAACTTTTGATCAGCAAAACGATGACTTTCTAGATGGTTATGATACTGTAGATGGTTATGATACTGTAGATGCAGCCAGAGTTTCGTTTTTGATACGAGACAGTTTTAAAGCTGAATACCAAACAGATAATTTAATAATGAACAGCTATCAGCATGACACCAAAATAAATCTCAATCAAAAAGACTATGCATCTACCTCCACCTGCAACCAACTCAAGATCAATTATACTACAGATTAGGCCCATGAGAGGAAATAGAGCTGCTAGCCATACCAGGAGACAGCGGGCTGGACTCCATCAATCCCTGCAGCCATACAGTAGGAAATCTCAGGATCCAACAAGCTCATCACCACAAAGGGTTCTAACACATCATTTCCACACCTGCTAATGCAGTGCCCTGACTGAACATGTCCCATCCTGCAGGAGACAGCAGATGCAGCTAGAGATAGCTGCCCATCCATCCTCCCCAGTCACGCAGCCCTTACCACTTTACGCATGTAGGTGGCACTGGGTACCACCTGGCCCCGATAACTGTTGTGCAGCTCCATGAGGGTCTCCGCGTCTTCCTGGCTCAGCTGGCAGGTGGCTGGACACTGGGTGACGATGACATACAGTCCCACCAGGCCAGCCCAGAGAGCTGTCCCCCTCAGCATGTCTGTCTGGGAAGTGAAGTCCTCTCTCTCTCTCTCTCTCTCTTTCTCTCAAGAATCACTTCAGATGTCTGCCGGTGTCAGACGGTGTGCCTTGCTGTTTGTCTGTTTCTGTATGCGAGTGTGTGTTTAGAGTGTGTGTGGGTGTGTTTTGTGAGTGTGTGTAGTGTGTGCAGTGTGTAGTGTGTGTGTGTGTACTCCAGCTGCTCTGCTTCGTCTCTTAGATGTACGGCTCAGCCTCCTTAGCCTGGGTATATTGAGAGGGAGAGGATCCACCCCGTTCTCCACAGGAGAACCACAACATCGACTCCCCTCCTCACCCTCACTAGGTCACATTACACGCTGCTCTGACTGGTACGCACCGACACCGCACCAGCCGAAAACAATCACCCTATTCTTACGAATCTGGTGTGATTTCAGGCAGGACACAGACACAGACACAGATTGAGCTACGTAGAGATACACGTCTCTGACTCACACACAGTTGGCCGTCACTATGTGCTCATTTGCTCTAAACACTGAGTCAGGACATAGATTTCCCCGTAGTGCACCAAACAGGAAATATCTTAAAACCAAGCATGATGAGTGAGCGGCATTAGGCAGTTGATCTATGTTGTGTATCTCACCCCGGTGTCATGTTGACTTTCGTTCTAATTCCGTCACAGCCCTTCATAGAGGAGACATTTCCACAGCTGATAATGTGATACTAAGCTTTGGGTTGGGTGGGACGCACAGGAGGCTGCTAATGGGAGGACGGATCATAATAATGTCCGGAACGAAGCAAATGGAATGGCATCAAACACCTGGAAACCATGGAAACCATGTGTTGGATGTATTTGATACCATTCCACTGACTCCGCTCCAGTCGTTACCACGAGCCCGTCCTCCCCAATGAAGGTGCCTGTGATTGGACGTGATACACCTGGCACATATACATGCTCTGTATCTTCCACATTTTGGTAGCTGCCAGACGTCTTTCTGCTGGGTGCATACAGGTTCCTTTTCATTACATTTCCAGGAATTTCCAAGAACACGTTTGTTTTTAGGAACACATTCATAAACACATGAAATGGGATTTTATTATTTCATTATGACAAATGTAGCAAATAAAGCCGTTTTCCCAGGTCATAATTCATACAATCCTGATGGAGCCGCGGGGAATGTACCGGAATAAGGTTCACATCCAGCACACGGAGACCATACATACATCATCTCCATGCTAGTTCATGTAATAATAATCCCCTTATGACTGTAGGGGAGGCCAGCCAGAGGTTTGCACTGCAGAACATCAACAGATGTGATGTGATGTTGTGCTGTCATTCATTCTAGTGGCGGACGTTCCATTATTAATGAATTACATATGCAGTACCGATCATATTGAAGTGTTCACAGTAAAGTGGTTTGTTTCATTTCTGCTTCACTAGACTCATAGACGGTGATGATCTTTCAGATCCTCAAAACGTCGTTGGTCCAGAGGCGTGGGGCCGTCCCTCACAGTAACCAAACACTCCAGCTGTCGATGGCCAGTGGCTCAACATGTTTAGAGAATGAAGTGAAACCTGAGACCTGATCAGCTGAACCTGGACCCTCCCAAAAAGCCTTTCTCCTGCACATTCTCCGTGACGGTAATGCCACGGGGAGAACAAGTACTAGAGCTGTTCTGAGAAACCTTGCCTGAGAGTAACGCTTTCAAAACAGCTGCGACTTACTTACAGGAAATGTACAGTATTACTACCAGCTGAGGAGAGGATTGCATTATTTAATTACTTCAACATCTGCAGAAATGATATCTCTGTAATGTGCTGTACCTCAAATCCATCCCCTGGTGTCCTACCAGTGGTGGCTGGTGCCATTTAAGATTAGGGAGGATTATTTTTTTTCTCCATATTTATATTACAACATATTGGATGACTGTTATTGATATTCTATTCACCCAGGTCAGTGTAACATCAATAGGTTTAGACTACAACATGATACTCTAATTCTCCCTATCATGAGGTTGCTCCAACCAGAACTACAAATTATAGTCTACAATGTAGGTGCACAGGTCGAGAGAAAAAAATTGTAATCACGGCGACAGACATTGACACATTCAATACCGCCTTGCACACTCTTGCCTGTATCTACAGTAGCTGATCTGGGGTGTAATCATTAGTCCAAACAGTTGCAAATGAGAGTTTCTATTGGACAAATTCAGGTATGTTTATCCCCATTGCATTCCGTTTGCTTCCATTTAAGAAACACTTTGGAATAAATATACCCCTAGATCACCCGCAAACACAGTTTACTTTCATAGCAGCCACATACAAACAGCATGATCACTTTGCTCGTTGTATAATTCTTTCTCACATCTACCTACTCTCCTCCTCTCACCTTTTCCCTTCGCTTGTGGACGTCAGTGCAGAACACAACAGCTGTCTGTGACCATGCAAAAAAAACTTTACAAGCCAAACCTTCATAGCATAACCACTACAGACAGCCTACATCGTTGTCACAATATTAGTTAACGTCATAGTCAACATAGCTACTAGAACTAACGCGTTGGTAAACCCACTACAATCATGCAGTATAGTGTACAGTCAGCAGTTAAGCAGTTACACCGCAGGCCCCAGGTGGCAATAAACTAATACGACCAAAAGCTTACCTTGACTTGGAAGAGTTCCAGTGTTAGTTAGCCATAGCCAGCTAGCTAACATAGCATCCCTCTCTGTTTGAGATGGGTGTTTGACTAGGCTAAACTAGCTAGCTGCATTTCCTAGCTAAGTGAAAGCGAAAGTGAAAAAAATACAATGAAATATAGCTAGCTCTATCTCTCTCTTGCTTCTCCTTAATTTTTGAAGAAATGAATTTGTTCAACTATTGTATTTCTCTTTGAGTCATCTACTCACCACATTTTATGTACTGCAGTGCTAGTTAGCTGTAGCTTATGCTTTCAGTGCTAGATTCATTGTCTGATCCTTTGATTGGGTGGACAACATGTCAGTTCATGCTGCAAGAGCTCTGATAGGCTAGAGGACGTCCTCTGGAAGATGTCATAATTACTGTGGAAGTCTATGGAAGGGGGTGAGAACCATGAGCCTCCTTTTTGTATTGAAGTCAATGTACACAAAGGAGGATGGTAACTAGCTGTCCTCCGGCTCCACCATGGTGCTACCCTACAGAGTGCTGTTGAGGCTACTGTAGACCTTCAAATCAAATCAAATCAAATTTTATTGGTCACATACACATGATTAGCAGATGTTATTGCAGGTGTTGCGAAATGCTTGTGCTTCTAGTTCTGACAATGCAGCAATATCTAACAAATTACACAACATATTCCCAATATACACAAATTTAATTAGGAATGAATTAAGACTATATACATATGGACGAGCGATGTCAGAGAGGAACGAACTAAGATACAGTAGAATAGTATAGAAAAAACAATATATACGTATGAGATGAGTAATGCAAGATATGTAAGCATTATTAAGTGAATGAGATACCGTAGAATAGTATAGCAAACAGTATATACATATGAGATGAGTAATGCAAGATATGTAAACATTATTAAGTGACTAAGATACCGTAGAACAGTATAGAATACAGTATATACATATGAGATGAGTAATGCAACATATGTAAACATTATTAAAGTGACTAGTGTTCCATTCCTTAAAGTGGCCAGTGATTCCTAGTCTATGCCTATAGGCAGCAGCCTCTAATGTGATAGTGATGGCTGTTTAACAATCTGATGGCCTTGAGATAGAAGCTGTTTTTCAGTCTCTCTGTCCCAGCTTTGATGCACCTGTACTGACCTCGCCTTCTGGGTGAGAGCGGGGTGAACAGGCAGTGGCTCGGGTGGTTGTTGTCCTTGATTATCTTTTTGGCCTTCCTGTGACATCGGGTGCTGTAGGTGTCCTGGAGGGCCGGTAGTTTGCCCCCGGTGATGCGTTTTGCAGACCGCACCACCCTCTGGAGAGCCTTGCGGTTGCGGGAGGTGCAGTTGCCGTACCAGGCGGTGATACAGCCTGACAGGATGCTTTCAATTGTGCACCTGTAGAAGTGTGTGAGGGTTTTAGGTGACAAGCCAAATTTCTTCAGCCTCCTGAGGTTGAAGAGGCTCTGTTTTGCCTTCTTCACCACACTGTCTGTGTGGCTGGATCATTTCAGTTTGTAAGTGATGTGTACCACAAGGAACTTGAAACTTTCCACCTTCTCCACTGCGGTCCAGTCGATGTAGATAGGGGGGTGCACCCTCTGCTGTTTCCTGAAGTCCACGATCATCTCCTTTGTTTTGTTGACATTGAGTGAGAGGTTGTTTTTCAGGCACCACACTCCCAGATCCCTCACCTCCTCCCTGTAGGCTGTCTCATCGTCGTTGGTAATCAAGCCTACTGCTGTTGTGTCGTCTGCAAACTTGATGATTTAGTTGGAGGCGTGCTTGGCCACGCAGTCATGGGTGAACAGGGAGTATAGGAGGGGGCTGAGTACGCACCCTTGTGGGGTCCCAGTCCTGAGGATCAGTGGAGTGGAGATGTTGTTTCTTACCTTCACCACCTGGGGGCGGCCCATCAGGAAGTCCAGGACCCAGTTGCACAGGGCGGGGTTTAGACCCAGGGCCTCGAGCTTAATGATGAGCTTGGAGGGTACTATGGTGTTGAATGCTGAGCTATTGTCAATAAACAGCATTCTTACATTTAGGTATTTCTCTTGTCCAGATGGGATAGGGCAGTGTGCATATAGATGGCAATTGCATCGTCTGTGGATCTATTGGGGCGGTAAGAAAATTGAAGTGGGTCTAGCGTGGCAGGTGAGGTAGAGGTGATATGATCCTTGACTAGTCTCTCAAAGCACTTCATGATGACAGAGGTGAGTGCTACAGGGCGAGTGTGTTTTAATAACCGTTTTGGTGACGTGAATATATTTAGTATAGTTTTATCTAAAAAGGAGAACTCTTTTAATGTTTCACTATTTTTCACTGTGTCCTACCCTCTCTTTACAATGTTAATTCAATAAAGACAAGTTATTTTAGTTGATTTTAACCTACTATTCAGAGGTCTTAGTAAAGTGATGAATGGGTAACACAACAACGTAAAGGCATTAAGCAGTCCCTCAACCCATCCTGGGGTGTTTCAGATGTTCCCCCTAGATGTATCCCTAGTCCTCCAGTACCACACCACCATTATCTTGACTGGATTCAACAGGCCTATGATTGGCTCCAGATGACCAGAGGAGAGCTCTGGAGATCCAGGCTTCCAATGATCTAGAGCCCAGTGCTGAAGTCATGGTGAGCCATGGTACGGCACCCCACCCTTCCCCAGGCCAACCTGTATCCAAGTCTTCTGACCCAAGCCATGGTTGAGTAAGAAGATTCAATCCAATCTTAGGGGCAAATTTGATTGGCACTTGGGTTTATTGTGAGTACCTGTAAACATTCTGATAGACAGTGTTTACATGGGTGGAGACTATGATTGTTTAATGGTCCATTACCAAAACAAAAAAATGATACAACCATTAACTTTGGCATGGTAACCAATGAAGAGCAGACTCTCTCTCTTTGGAAATGTTCCATCCTGCTTATCATATCATTACCTCAGAGAGCCATGAGTTATTATGCTTTTAGACAGTAATATGTTTAGGAAACCCTTCATACTGAGTTATATTACAGTATGTATTAAGTAATAGGCCATTAGAGTCTCACATGCATGTGTTAGCCCGGAGAGCTATATGGAGATGCCTGTGTGTGACAACATGGAGCTCTTGGGCGGCTGTCGCTGTCTTGTCCTTGACTCTGCTGCCCCTCTGCTGCGTCCTCTCCGTGCTCTGGCCTGGCTATTGCTTTGACCACCACGGTGGAAGAGTACAGGACGGTTTTAGGGTGGGGTGTCTGTCTTCCACAGCTGAGTATGACTTCTGCTCCAGGCACTGATTCATTGTGTTCGAGCCCTGGGGACTCCCGCAAAGCTCTCACCCCATCTGGAACATATTACATCACACGCCCTCAGTGCAGAGCAGCACTCTCTCTCTCTCTCTCTCTCTCTCTCTCTCTCTCTCTCTCTCTCTCTCTCTCTCTCTCTCTCTCTCTCTCTCTCTCTCTCTCTCTCTCTCTCTCTCTCTCTCTCTCTCTCTCTCTCTCTCTCTCTCTCTCTCTCTCTCTCTCTCTCTCTCTCTCTCTCTCTCTCTCTCTCTCTCTCTCTCTCTCTCTCTCTCTCTCTCTCTCTCTCTCTCTCTCTCTCAGGGTGAGTGCTGTGGGGAAGCAGGGTACTGGGGAGTGGCGCTCGCTGTTCGATTTGATGAATACTTTAAAGTGCTCCAGGACAGGTTAAATGAACATGTTATGCTTTGTGCTCTGCTTTGACGACAGAGACATATAAATTGTGTTCGGTAACTTGTTTTGATACTCAGGTCTTGACTTCTGATGTTGGCAACAATCATCACACATTACTTATACAGAAGTGATTGCAAATACGGATGTGTAATCAAATCCAATTAATGCAATGCTATAAACTTTTTCCAGAGCTAGAATTTGAGTATGACTTATCCTCTGGACCATTACAGGGACTTTTATCCTCAGGGATATTACAGGGACTTTTATCCTCAGGGATATTACAGGGACCTTTATAGTTGGGGATATTACAGGGACTTTTATCCTCAGGGATATTACAGGGACTTTTATCCTCAGGGATATTACAGGGACCTTTATAGTTGGGGATATTACAGGGACTTTTATCCTCAGGGATATTACAGGGACTTTTATCCTCAGGGATATTACAGGGACCTTTATAGTTGGGGATATTACAGGGACTTTTATCCTCAGGGATATTACAGTGACTTTTATCCTCAGGGATATTACAGTGACCTTTATCCTCAGGGATATTACAGGGACCTTTATAGTTGGGGATATTACAGGGACCTTTATAGTTGGGGATATTACAGTGACCTTTATCCTCAGGGATATTACAGTGACCTTTATAGTTGGGGATATTACAGGGACTTTTATCCTCTGGGATATTACAGGGACCTTTATCCTCTGGGATATTACAGGGACCTTTATCCTCAGGGATATTACAGTGACTTTTATCTTCTGGGATATTACAGTGACCTTTATAGTTGGGGATATTACAGGGACTTTTATCCTCTGGGATATTACAGTGACTTTTATCCTCAGGGATATTACACATATTGTTGTCTGGTGGAAGTTCTGGAACCCCTTTATGATGCTCAGAAATTCTGATCAGGAAATGACTTGTCAAAGAGACATAGGCTTTTGTTGTTGTTTTATTTCAATGCTTACAGTACATGGAGTGAAGAACACTTCAGAACCCCTAGAAGCATCAGAACACTTCAGAACCCCTAGAAGAATCAGAACACTTCTGAACCCCTAGAAAAATCAGAACACTTCAGAATCCCTAGAAGAATCAGAACACTTCTGAACCCCTAGAAAAATCAGAACACTTCAGAACCCCTAGAAGCAACAGAACACTTCAGAACCCCTAGAAGAATCAGAACACTTCTGAACCCCTAGAAAAATCAGAACACTTCAGAACCCCTAGAAGCAACAGAACACTTCAGAACCCCTAGAAGAATCAGAACACTTCAGAACCCCTAGAAGAATCAGAACACTTCAGAATCCCTAGAAGCATCAGAACACTTCAGAATCCCTAGAAGAATCAGAACACTTCAGAACCCCTAGAAGAATCAGAACACTTCAGAATCCCTTGAAGCATCACAACACTTCAGAATCCCTAGAAGAATCAGAACACTTCAGAACCCCTAGAAGCAACAGAACACTTCAGAACCCCTAGAAGAATCAGAACACTTCAGAACCCCTAGAAGCAACAGAATACTTCAGAACCCCTAGAAGCAACAGAACACGTCTCTCTGACTGGAGACATGCACTGACTATACTCTATGATACACAGCAATCTGTATTTCAACAGAAAATCGAAATACAGCATTACCAAATCAAAAGCATTAGTCATTTTCCAGGCAAGACAAATGCGACATAAAATCACTCAACTGACATCTGCTGAAATACAAAAATGTGACCCTCTCTGAAAATCCAAAATTAAATACTCTCTGAAGAGCAACTGACATTGTACTGGCAAAACCATTTGAATAATGTTACCATAACCTCGCTTTTTATTAGATTTGTCCTAGTGTGCAATAGCTCATGAATACAGCATTGTGAAAACCAATCAGAAAACAGTAAGACTAAAACATGCAGTGCCCCCTGCTGTTGATGATTTATATGTCACTATGTACAAGGATTGTATTGATAGTAATTAAACCGTGTGGGGTACAATATTACTGTTATGTAACATACGTTGCGTCTAATTCAATCAAAATATATTTCTATTTCTAACACATTCTTGTTGTATTATTTGCAGAGTGGTGTGTTACAATGTTTCAAAGGCAAGAACAGTCCCACACCGGTTGAATCAATGCTGCAACCACGTCGAAGGAACGTTGAACAGATGTTGTATTTAAGTCTGTGCCCAGTGGGATGTGTGTGTGACATGTACATCAGTAGGAAATAAAAAGACAAGCAAAACATCCGCATCACATTCAGAGTTTCACTGCCTGGCCTGCGTGGGAGGAGACGTGCAAGTACACATATCATCATCACAGCTGGTCATGTAAGGGCCAATATGGACCTCCATTCAACTGTACAGAGCACTATTAAAGGATATAGGTGGAACAATACCTTTGCTTCAGCTCACATTTTCACATCATGTAAATTATTGATTACTCATGTACTTCATGCCCCACAGTATCTTTCATTAGGGCTAAGTTGATTTATTTAATCCATCCAGGCAAAGTCTATGATATGTATTCCTCAATAACGGAACTGACTCATCAATCAACAGTCTCACACTCTGGCGCTGTATTTACATTCATGTTTATCATGTGGCTGACTAACACTGTACGGCTTAGTGACAAAAGCAGTCCAATGAATGTCTGTTAACAAGAGGAAGTGTTGTATTGGCATGACAGGAAGTGGCTTGCACAAACTCTTGTTACCAGATTCAGGCCGGTTGACCTCCCACGTAGCAACCACCACAAGCCTGACTCATCTGTGATAGCTGTACGGTGATGCATCGTAGATCTTACGTTAGACTTAAGCATAATCACAGTAAGCACATTCACCCTCACCAAGTTTCATGTGCTGCACTGGCCACCTATATGGATCAACTTGTAGGCCTACCTCCAATGTGAATACCTCTGACCTGTTACTATGAGCTTAATACACAATCAAATGTTTTGTGCCAAAGTTCCACTTCCACAAACTTACTGTAATATTTACCTGTCCCTTTTGTCTTAGCATTGATGACCAGGTTGTTACTTGAAATACCCACATTGCACTGTGGTAAATCAACATCAACCTCACGTAATAGGAAACTATTGAGCGTTTCGACAGGAAGAAGCCTGATACCCGTGTTCTATCACCCCTATTGATGTATTTCAGGTTGTTATTGTAAAAGATCATGTGGTATCAATGACTTACCTGGTTAAATAAAGGCAAAATAAACAAATGAATAAAATAACCCTGTTATTCACTTTGAATAACACAGCAATGCTTATTTTCACTACAATTTCATAAACATTAGACAATTCGCCCACAGCGACTGTTATTCACTTTTGCACTGTGGAGACACTGTGATGAAATGAGAAAATACTTGCAATAGGGCTCTTACATTTGACATAGTATATTATTCACTCAATGGTTGTATTGTTGTAATTGTGGACATTGGTCCCTTGTTGCTGTAGAGAAAATAATAGCCAACTTAAAATTCACATTTGAGGTTAGTGTGCTCTCCTTGGAGGTTACACAAAGCCAGTGGCACTGAGTCTGCAGGGGTGAGGCAGCCTTGAATGTTGTGTGTGTTCGTGTGCGTGTGCGTGTGCGTGTGCGTGTGTGGAAATGAGGGTATGAGAGTATGAGTGGGTGGGTGGGTAGAGAGGAAGCGGTGGAGAGGTAGAAAAAAGGAAGAAAAAAAAGATTGTCTCATAAGCTTCCCTAAAGCCAAGCGGTAAAGAGTCAAACCTGCCTGCGTCTGTGCTGCTGGCTCATCTGGACTGAGACCTTGGTCCAACACACATCCACACAGTACACAGGAGCACAAGGAGAGAGGCGATAACCGAGGGCCAACTTCGATTGCAGTCCCCTTGCGCTGGTGAGTTACCTGCTGGGCCTATCTCATTGACAGTGTGATGGTGACGACCAAGAGGCACCTGCATACTGTACTGTATGCCTGCAGATAAACTACAGATTGTCTTCAGCTTGTTATAATGTTTACCCCGTCATCATATCACTTGGAATTAACGTCACTTTTTCGCTAAGAACATGGAAGACTCGCTGGTCAGTCTGAGGCAGCGTTTCAGCCCAGCTGATGCATGATTTCAGCTCAATCTTCCATCATTACAGTACGGCGTACGGTTATGTTCGGAGCTTCCTGACCATATTGTTTTGTTGTGCTATACAGTGGGGAGAACAAGTATTTGATACACTGACAATTTTGCAGGTTTTCCTACTTACAAAGCATGTAGAGGTCTGTAATTTTTATCATAGGTACACTTCAACTGTGAGAGAAGGAATCTAAAACAAAAATCCAGAAAATCACATTGTATGATTTTTAAGTAATTAATTTGCATTTTATTGCATGACATAAGTATTTGATACATCAGAAAAGCAGAACTGAATATTTGGTACAGAAACCTTTGTTTGCAATTACAGAGATCATACGTTTCCTGTAGTTCTTGACCAGGTTTGCACACACTGCAGCAGGGATTTTGGCCCACTCCTCCATACAGACCTTCTCCAGATCCTTCAGGTTTACGGGGCTGTCGCTGGGCAATACGGACTTTCGGCTCCCTCCAAAGATTTTCTATTGGGTTCAGGTCTGGAGACTGGCTAGGCCACTCCAGGACCTTGAGATGCTTCTTACGGAGCCACTCCTTAGTTGCCCTGGCTGTGTGTTTCGGGTCGTTGTCATGCTGGAAGACCCAGCCACGACCCATCTTCAATGCTCTTACTGAGGGAAGGAGGTTGTTGGTCAAGATCTCGCGATACATGGCCCCATCCATCCTCCCCTCAATACGGTGCAGTCGTCCTGTCCCCTTTGCAGAAAAGCATCCCCAAAGAATGATGTTTCCACCTCCATGCTTCACGGTTGGGATGGTGTTCTTGGGGTTGTACTCATCCTTCTATTCCTCCAAACACGGCGAGTGGAGTTTAGAGCAAAAAGCTCTATTTTTGTCTCATCAGACCACATGACCTTCTCCCATTCCTCCTCTGGATCATCCAGATGGTCATTGGCAAACTTCAGACGGGCCTGGACATGCGCTGGCTTGAGCAGGGGGACCTTGCGTGCGCTGCAGGATTTTAATCCATGACGGCGTAGTGTGTTACTAATGGTTTTCTTTGAGACTGTGGTCCCAGCTCTCTTCAGGTCATTGACCAGGTCCTGCCGTGTAGTTCTGGGCTGATCCCTCACATTCCTCATGATCATTGATGCCCCACGAGGTGAGATCTTGCATGGAGCCCCAGACCGAGGGTGATTGACCGTCATCTTGAACTTCTTCCATTTTCTAATAATTGTGCCAACAGTTGTTGCCTTCTCACCAAGCTGCTTGGCTATTGTCCTGTAGCCCATCCCAGCCTTGTACAGGTCTACAATTTATCCCTGATGTCCTTACACAGCTCTCTGGTCTTGGCCATTGTGGAGAGGTTGGAGTCTGTTTGATTGAGTGTGTGGACAGGTGTCTTTTATACAGGTAACGAGTTCAAACAGGTGCAGTTAATACAGGTAATGAGTGGAGAACAGGAGGGCTTCTTAAAGAAAAACTAACAGGTCTGTGAGAGCCGGAATTCTTACTGGTTGGTAGGTGATCAAATACTTATGTCATGCAATAAAATGCAAATTAATTACTTAAAAATCATACAATGTGATTTTCTGGATTTTTGTTTTAGATTCCGTCTCTCACAGTTGAAGTGTACCTATGATAAAAATGACAGACCTCTACATGCTTTGTAAGTAGGAAAACCTGCAAAATCGGCAGTGTATCAAATACTTGTTCTCCCCACTGTATGTAATAATTAGAAACTGGGTGGTTCGAGACCTGAATGCTGATTGGCCTGCAGCTGTGGTATATCAGACCGCATATCACGGGTATGACAAAACATGTATTTTTACTGCTCTAATTATGTTGACAACCAGTTTATAATATAAATAAGTCACCTGGGGGGGGTTTGTGGTATGTCAAATCAAATCAAATCAAATGTTATTGGTCACATACACGTGATTAGCAGATGTTATTGTGGGTGTAGCGAAATGCTTGTGCTTCTAGCTCTGACAGTGCAGCAATATCTAACAAGTAGTATGTAACAATTACACAACATATACCCAATACACACAAATCTAAGTAAAGGAATGGAATTAAGAATATATAAATATATGGACGAGCAATGTCAGAGCAGCATAGACTAAGATACAGTAGAATAGGATAGAATACAGTATATACATATGAGATGGGTAATGCAAGATATGTAGACATTATTAAAGTGACTAGTGTTCCATTTATTAATGTGGCCAGTGATTTCAAGTCTGTGTATATAGGCAGCAGCCTCTATGTGCTAGTGATGGCTGTTTAACAGTCTGATGGCCTTGAGATAGAAGCTGTTTTTCAGTCTCTCGGTCCCAGCTTTGATGCACCTGAACTGGCCTCGCCTTCTGGATGATAACGGGGTGAGCATATGGCCAATATACCACGGCTAAGAGCTGTATCCAGGCACTCCGTGTTGCATCGTGGTTAAGAACAGCCATTAGCCGTGGTATATTGGCCATATACCACAGCCCCTCGGGCCTTATTGCTTAACTATAAATAAACACATCACCTCTTCATCATTTAATATTCTAATACTCACTGAAGTCTTTATTTCTATTCTATTTCTATAATGTTTTTGAGCTCATATCAAACTTGAAAGCTATTTACAGTGCCTTCAGAAAGTATTCTCCTTTTGCCTCAAAATCGATTACGTTGATGTTTTTTTCTCACCCATCTACTCACAATACCCCATAATAACAAAGTGAAAACATATTTTTAGAAATGTTGGCAAATTTAGAAAGAGTCAATACATTGTAGAAGCACCTTTGGCAGTGATTACAGCTGTGAGTCTTTCTGAGTAAATCTCTAAGAGTTTTACACACCTGGATTGTGCAACATTTGTCCATTATTCTTTTCAAAATTCTTAAACCTCTGTCAAATTCGTTGTTGATCTTTTGCATTTTCAGGTCTTGCCATAGATTTTCAAGTAGATTTACCTGTACGTCAAAACTGTAACTCAGCCATTCAGGAACATTCACTGTATTCACAGCCATTAAACTCTGTGACTGTTTTAAAGTCACCTTTGGCTCATAGCAATTGAGTCAGGAAGGACGCCTGTATCTTTGTAGTGACTGGGTCACTGACAAAAGGAATATTCAATGTCTGATTTTTTTTTTACCCATCTACCAATAGATGACCTTTGTGAGACATTGGAAAACCTCCCTGATCTTTGTGGTTGAATCTGTGTTTGAAATTCACTGCTCGACTGAGGGACCTTACAGATAATTGGATGTGTGGGGTACAGAGATGAGGTAGTCATTCAAAAATCATGTTACACAATATTATTGCACACAGAGTCCATGCAACTTATTATATGACTTGTTAAGCACATCTTCACTCCTGAACGTACTTAGGCTTGCTATAACAAAGGGGTTGAATACTTATTGACTCAAGACATTTAATTTTTTCATTTTTCATTCATTTGTAAATAATAATAATAATAATGAAAAACACTATTCCACTTTGACATTATGGGGTGTTGTGTAAATTCAGGCTGTAATACAACAATATTTGGAAAAAGTCAAGGGGTGTGAATACTTTCATAAGGCACTGTACTTATCTGAGAATATTTATATTTAGTTTTTTGGTACATTATTTATTTCTGTCATACAATCCCGCTTCAAGGACTTCATCAGAAAATATACAATATGCAAACGTTTATGTTAGTATGATGAATAAATCATTGCATATTTGCAGCTGCCTTGAGCCTGGAGTCACTGAGGAATGACTCTACTGAATCACCTATTGACAACAAAAAACCAGCTTTACAATACCAGCTTTACAACACCAGCTTTACAATATTCTCCCCCTTCTTTTCCCTCCAGGAGCTTCTCAGTGATTGATCCTCTCTCACGTTTAGACATGTGCACCTGAAGCCAGAGAAGAGGCTAGCTGCTAACATACTGAGTCACTGTGTCAAAAAGACTGCATGTCTGTGCCTGCTCACTCTCTACTTCTCACGGTGTTATTCTCTCTCCCTCTCTCACTCTCTACTTCTCACTGTGTTACTCTCTCTCTCCCTCTCTCACTCTACTTCTCACTGTGTTACTCTCTCTCTCCCTCTCTCACTCTCTACTTCTCACTGTGTTATTCTCTCTCCCTCTCTCACTCTCTACTTCTCACTGTGTTACTCTCTCTCTCCCTCTCTCACTCTCTACTTCTCACTGTGTTACTCTCTCTCTCCCTCTCTCTCTTTCTGTTTCTCACTGTGGTTGGTTCATGTCGATGGCAGACATTTCATTTGGTTTAGGATTACTCTGACATATTGACAGACCAGGATTCAGGTATGGATAGATCCTAGTTTAGCGACAATCAGGCAACAAAGGAGAGAAATTATGTCTGATGATCTGAAGAAAAAAAAAGTTTAGTCAATGGTGTTTCTCTATTGCGTGTCATGTGTTGTGAATGTCAGTTTCAGGGGATGTGAGATCTTTCATAAACTGCTGTTCTTTTGACAAGAAGAGTTGACAAGTAGGGTGAAATATTTTAAATTCCATCTGAATTGAATTACTGTTTTAGTGTGTTTACTGTGTAGGCATAATGAGGAAATAATGTGATCTCTCCCTCTCCCTCTCTCCCTCTCTCCCTCTCTCCCTCTCCCTCTCCCTCTCCCTCTCCCTCTCCCTCTCCCTCTCCCTCTCCCTCTCCCTCTATCCCTCTATCCCTCTCTCCCTCTCTCCATCTCTCCCTCTCTCCATCTCCATCTCTCCCTCTCCCTCTCTCTCCCACTCCCCCGCTTTATTCTTCTCCATCTCTCCCTCCCTCCCCTTCTCCCTCTCTCCCCCCAACTCCCTCCATCCCTCTCTCCCTCTCCCTCTCCATCTCGTTCTCTCTCTCTCCCCCCCTCCCTCTCTCTCTCTCCCTCCCTACCTCCCCCCTTTCTCTCTCCCCCCCTCTCTACCTCCCTCTCTCTCTCCCTCCCCCCCCCCTCTCTCTCTCTCTCTCCCTCCCTCTCTGTCTCTCTCTGTCTCTCTCTCTCTCTCTCTCTTGGGATTGTTTTCACTCAATTCAACCAGTAATTCAACACAGCACCATGAGTGAGTCAGTAGAATCCACATCATCACCATCATCACACCCTGTGGACAAAGACCAGTCAGCCTCCTGCCCTGCTGCCACAGCCCCTCGCAGACCAGTCCGGCTCCAGGAGAGGTACACACATCCATGATATTCAACTCACAGTACTGTCATCATGGCCATGATAAACTACAGTACCAGTCAAACGTTTGGACACACCTACTCATTCAAGGGTTTTCTTTATTTTAAAATTTTTTACATTGTAGAATAATAGTGAAGAAATCAAAACGATGAAATAACACACATGGAATCATGCAGTAACCAAAAAAGTGTTAAACAAATCAAAATATATTTTATGATAAACTATAAGTGATACATTACGTAAATGCAAATAGAGTCCCTGATCGTTTTGTCCTCTCTGTGGTTCCAATCATCCTCAGACGGGGATCCAATGTGTCCCTGGTGCTGGGCGTGAGCAGTCTCAGTCTGGAAGCAGTGGAGACCCTATGCTCCATCTCCACTCCCAGAGAGACCATCCTCCACCTGCTGAGGACCTCAACACGCCCTCTGACCCCCTCTCAGCTGCAGGAGGCGTCTGAAGAGACCAGCAGGCTGAACTCAGAGTACCAGGTCGGTATCTACTGTAACTGTTACTATATGCAGACAATTGACTGCATGCAGGATCAAGTTGAATCCGGACCTTAAGCCTGTCCGTTCTTTCCAACAGAAAATTCCTCCAAACTTTGTGAACCCTTCAGAGCTGGATATTCCCGGACGGGCTTTAAAAGACAGATACAAGACCATACTGCCAAGTGAGTGACTAGGGAAAATTGATAAGCATAAGTTGATAAATGCTGAAACACAATGGCACCCAGGCAATATAATAAACAATGTATAAACTATAATCATGTTTAACCAGATCCTGAGACCCGTGTGTGTCTGAGGAACCACGCAGCAGAGGAGGGGGGTGAGACTGAGAGATACATCAACGCAAACTACATAAAGGTTAGAACCACCTGTAATTAAGAGGGTCATTGGTTTTTATTTGTATTTAAGTTATGCAGACTTAAAGTCATTCTAGACCTTATGGGGATGAAGAAGTGTAAGTAGGTGAACATGAAGTCATACAAAAAGGTCATAAAAATGTATATAAAAGGTTGTGTGAAAGTATAGCATACGCATTGCACAGTGGATGTTAAGGATGTGGAGTGATACAGTTGGTTTACGTGGGTGTATCATGATGTCAACCAAGGAAACCCACAGGAAGTCAAAGTGGAAATGACACAGCCCCATATCTTGATGTCGCCCACGCAGGGTTACAACGGTGCACCTAGCGCCTACATCGCCACCCAGGGCCCCATGCTCAACACCGTGCATGACTTCTGGGAAATGGTGTGGCAGGAGAGATCCACCTCCATTGTCATGATCACCAAGCTGAAGGAGAAGAAAGAGGTGAAATCCCATCCTGCTTCCATTTCTCTCCTAACCTCTAAAAGTCTAAGCCGTTGTGGGGGGGGGGGGGGGGGGGATTCTACTAAGCTAACATGTGGAATACTTTTAAGGTTGTTAAAATAATTCCATATTTTAGCTTAGTAGAACACCCCCCCTTTAGCTATTTCATTTAGTTCATTTAGCTGTTTATCCCTTTATGTAAAACAATAAATATATATATATACAGTTGAAGTCGGAAGTTTACATACACCTTAGCCAAATACATTTAAACTCAATTTTTCACAATTCCTGACATTTAATCCTAGTAAAAAGACCCTGTCTTAAGTCAGTTAGGATCACCACTTTATTTTAAGAATGTGAAATGTCAGAATAATAGTAGAGAGAATGACTTATTTCAGCTTTTATTTCTTTCATCACATTCCCAGTGGGTCAGAAGTTTACATACAGTCAATTAGAATTTGGTAGCATTGCCTTTAAATTGTTTAACTTGGGTCAAACATTTTGGGTAGCCTTCCACAAGCTTCCCACAATAAGTTGGGTGAATTTTGGCCCATTCCTCCTGACAGAGCTCAGGTTAGTAGGCCTCCTTGCTCACACACGCTTTTTCAGTTCTGCCCACAAATTTTCTATGGGATTGAGGTCAGGGCTTTGTGATGGCCACTCCAATACCTTGACTTTGTTGTCCTTAAGCCATTTTGCCACAACTTTGGAAGTATGCTTGGGGTCATTGTCCATTTGGAAGACCCATTTGCGACCAAGCTTTAAATTCCTGACTGATGTCTTGAGATGTTGCTTCAATAAATCCACGTAATTTTCCTCCCTCATGATGCCATCTATTTTGTGAAGTGCACCAGTCCCTCCTGCAGCAAAGCACCCCCACAACATGATGCTGCCACCCCCGTGCTTCACTGTTGGGATGGTGTTCTTCGGCTTGCAAGCCGCCCCTTTTTTCCTCCAAGCATAACGATGGTCATTATGGCCAAACAGTTATATTTTTGTTTCATCAGACCAGAGGACATTTCTCCAAAAAGTACAATCTTTGTCCCCATGTGCAGTTGCAAACCGTAGTCTGGCTTTTTTATGGCGGTTTTGGAGCAGTGGCTTCTTCCTTGCTTAGCGGCCTTTCAGGTTATATCGATATAGGACTTGTTTTACTGTGGATATAGATACTTTTGTACCTGTTTCCTCCAGCAACTTCACAAGGTCCTTTGCTGTTGTTCTGGGATTGATTTGCACTTTTTGCACCAAAGTACGTTCATCTCTAGGAGACAGAACGCGTCTCCTTCCTGAGTGGTATGACGGCTGCGTGGTCCCATGGTGTTTATACTTGCGTATTATTGTTTGTGCAGATGAACGTGGTACCTTCAGGCATTTGGAAATTGCTCCCAAGGATGAACCAGACTTGTGGAGGTCTACAATTTTTTTTCTGAGGTCATGGCGGATTTCTTTTGATTTTCCCATGATGTCAAGCAAAGAGGCACTGAGTTTGAAGGTAGAAATACATCCACATGTACACCTCCAATTGACTCAAATGATGTCAATTAGCCTATCAGAAGCTTCTAAAGCCATGACATAATTTTCTGGAATTTCCCAAGTTGTTTAAAGGCACAGTCAACTTAGTGTATGTAAACTTCTGACCCACTGGAATTGTGATACAGTGAATTATAAGTGAAATAATCTGTCTGTAAACAATTGTTGGAAATATTACTTGTGTCATGCACAAAGTAGATGTCCTAACCGACTTGCCAAATCTATAGTTTGTTAACAGAAAATTTGTGGAGTGGTTGGAAAACTAGTTTTCCAACGTAAGTGTATGTAATCTCCGACTTCAACTGTATATATATATACATATATACATTTTTGGGGGGATAAAATATTGAAATTGGCCTTTCCTACTAAAGCCCATAGAAACACATTGAATAAAACATCAATAAATGGCAACAAAGACAGTCAAAAAATGTATCATAAGGAATAAGGTTTGTGAGAGTCTTATCTTTCTGTAGAGTGATCCTATTAATTTGCATGGACGTTTTCGTGAGAAGAGCAATTTTCAGGATGTCTCATGGTCTGACAAACACGGCTGTAGCTCGGCCACCTTCCACCACAGATGTGGAAGGCCGACATAGGCGGATGCCGTGGATTGAGACGCACAGCCCATGTAAAAACAGATATCTCTAGATTAAACTGGCGGATTTTGATGGGGATTTTTTTATTATGTTTCTTAGATTGATGCACGGGTGTGTCAATAAACTCTAATCTCCTAAAGGGTTTCCTTTTACAGACCCATTGGTGGTAAAGCAGAGATGGTTTATAAAATCCTTGTAAGAGACTTTGGTTCATGTCTGAAGTCTACAGAAAGTGTGTTCTGTGTTTCAGAAGTGTGAGCTTTACTGGCCAGAGAAGGAGGGCAGTTATGGCAGATTTGAGCTCAGAGTGGCCATTGTGAAAGAATGTGATGGCTACACAATTCGAGACATAATTATTCAGGTGAGATAGTAGGTTGTTGTTGTCTGAACATCTCATAATGCCAGTCAAAGCTCTGGGTTACACCAGTTTCAGAACTTCAAAACTTCTGAATGAATGAAGGGATGGATGGATGAATGAATGAAGGGATGGATCGATAAATGAATGAAGGGATGGATGGATGGATGAATGAATGAATGTAGGGATGGATGGATGGATGAATTAATGAAGGGATGGATGGATCGATGAATGAAAGGATGGATGGATAAATGAAGGGATGGATGGATGGATGGATGGATGGATGGATGGATGGATGGATGGATGGATGGATGGATGGATGGATGGATGGATGGATGGATGGATGGATGTAGGGATGGATGGATGAATTAATGAAGGGATGGATGGATGGATGGATAAATGAAGGAATCGATGGATGAGTGAAGGGATGGATGGATGGATGGATGTAGGGATGGATGGATGAATTAATGAAGGGATGGATGGATGGATAAATGAAGGGATGGATGGATGGATAAATGAAGGGATGGATGGATGAATGAGGGGATGGATGATGAACGAAGGGACAGATGGATGGATAAATGAAGGGATGGATGGATGGATGAATTAATTAATGAAGGGATGGATGGATGGATAAATGAAGGGATGGACTGATGAATGAAGGGATGGATAGATGGATGAATGAAGGGACGGATGAAGGAAGCAGTTAACTTACTAACAACAATGTGTCCTACAGGTGGGCTCAGAGAGCAGGCAGGTGAGGCACTACTGGTACTCCACATGGCCAGACCACCAGACTCCAGACTGCACTGGGCCTCTGCTCAGACTGGTGTCAGACGTGGAGGAACACAGGCAGTCCCACCCCAGCCTAGGAACCACCATCGTCCATTGCAGGTCCACATTAAAACAACCCTTAACACTGGCTCTCATTAACACAACCCTTAACACGAGCTGTCATTAACTTTCACTTTGATACATGTGAGAGAACTAACATTGGCATATGTTATAGAATGTCCTTGATAAGAAAATAGTCCTAATTGAACGGTTCTCGCTCCAGTGTGTTTATACAGTATATATACAAAAGTATGTGGACACCCTTAGTGGATTCAGCTATTTCAGCCACACCCGTTGCTGACAGGTGTATAAAATCGAGCAAACAGCCTTGCAATCTCCATAGACAAACATTGGCACTAGAATGGCCTTACTGAAGAGTTCAGTGACTTTCAATGTGGCATCGCCATAGGATGCTACCTTTCCAACAAGTCAGTTCGTAAAATGTCTGACCTGCTAGAGCTGCCCTGGTCAACTGTAAGTGCTGTTATTGTAAAGTGGAAACGTCTAGGAGCAACAACGGCTCAGCAGCGAAGTGGTAGACCACACAAGCTCACAGAATGGGAGTGCTGAATCACATAGCACGTAAAAATCGTCTGTCCTCGGTTGCAACACTCACTACCGAGGTTCCAAACTGCCTCTGGAAGCAACGTCAGCCCAAGAGCTTTTCGTTGGGAGCTTCATGAAATGGGTGTCCATGGCCGAGCAGCCGCACACAAGCCTAAGATCACCATGTGCAATGCCAAACATCGGCTGGAGTGGTGTAAAGCTTGCCACCATTGGACTCTGGAGCAGTGGAAACACGTTCAATGGAGTGATAAATCACGCTTCACCACCTGGCAGTCCGACGGACAAATCTGGGTTTAGTGGATGCCAGGAGAACGCTACCTGCCCGAATGCATAGCGCCAGTTGTAAAGTTTGCTGGAGGAGGAATAATGGTCTGGGGCTGTTTTTCATGGTTCAGGCTAGGCCCCTTAGTTCCAGTGAAGGGAAATCTTAATGCTACAGCATACAATGACATTCTAGATTATTCTGTGCTTCCAACTTTGTGGCAACAGTTTGGGGAAGGCCCTTTCCTATTTCAACATGACAATGCCCCCGTGCACAAAGAGAGATCCATACAGAAATGGTTTCTTGAGATCAGTGTGGAAGAACTTGACTGGCCTGCACAGAGCCTTGACCTCAACCCAATCGATCACATTTGGGATGAATTATAATGTCGACTGCAAGCCAGGCCTAACCTCCCAACATCAGTGCCCAACCTCACTAATGCGCTTGTGCCTGAATGGAAGCAAGTCCCCTCAGCAATGTTTCCAACATCTGGTGGAAAGCTTTCCCAGAAGATTGGAGGCTGTTATATCAGCAAAAGGAGGACCAACTCCATATTAATGCCCATGATTTTGGAAGGAGATGTTCGACGAGCAGGAGTCCACATACGTTTGGTAAAGTAGTCTATGTCATGACACTTAAGGGAGGCTCCATTTCACATACCATGTCAGTCAGAATTAAATTCTTACAATTATGATTTACCGTGACTAGCTTGAGTTCACTTACTGACGACAAAGGTGACTGCTATGGATTTAATTTTGTGTTGTGTTCAATACGTGTATGTACTGCATGTGGACTGTGTATTGCAGGCAAATACTGTAGCAGAGACTGGAGAATAGATACATGTCCTTTCCAACAAGTCAGTTCGTCAAATTTCTGTTCTGCTAATTTAGGACCGCTTTCTGGAGTCTCTTTGGATTTCCAATGTCTCCGTCACGTGTTTCTCTGTCTGTGTGTTCATAACAAAGGCCCCTGTGTAGGCTGCCTTCACGTTCCTTTCACATTTTAAAAAGGTGTGAATAGTAGAACAAGTTGCCAGGAGGATCAGGTTAGAGTCAGACAGTGCTTTTATGCTGTGACTCGATCTGACTTCATTTGTCATATGCTCTCCATTACAGTGCAGGGATTGGTAGAACAGGTTGTTTCATCGCCAGCAGCATTGGATGCCTGCAGTTAAAACACACCAGTAAGGCTGACGTGCTTGGAATCGTCTGCAAGCTACGCCTCGACAGGTACTAGATACTACACACTGCCCTGCTGCTGCCCTGCAGCTGGTAGTAAAGTGCCAAGCATGTTTCATCAAAACTCTGTTTCTATCAAGTAAACTATCAAGTGAGCACCTTGCTTCAAACAACGCATTTGAAATTTGTCTTGAGTTATTTAAAAGGTGCTGTAGTCATAGGCATCTTAGCTTGGGGATGCTGCCCTGAAGAATGCTGCTCCTTCACTCTCTGCCGCTCTGTGTTGCTCTTGGGGTTTTAGGCTGGGTATCTGTAAAGCACTTTGTGACAACTACTGATGTAAAAAAAGGCTTTATAAAATAAATGTGATTGATTGATTGATTGTTTGTGTTGTCAGGGGTGGTATGATACAGACCAGTGAGCAGTACCAGTTCCTGTACCTCACCCTGGCCCAGTACAGCCGACAGCTGGTGAACACAGACTGTGGCTCAGAGAGCCCTGTCCTTGTCCCTATCCAGACCGGCAGTACTACAGGAGAAACGCGGTGACAGAGAAAGCCCAGCTGAAGCTCTGTCTTTCTGTATGGGAGAACAAGATTCTGGAACTATGTCTTTCTGTATGGGAGAACAAGATTCTGGAATTCTGTCTTTCTGTACGGGAGAACAAGCTTCTGGAATTCTGTCTTTCTGTATGGGAGAACAAGCTTCTGGAACTCTGTCTTTCTGTATGGGAGAACAAGCTTCTGGAACTCTGTCTTTCTGTATGGGAGAACAAGATTCTGGAACTCTGTCTTTCTGTATGGGAGAACAAGATTCTGGAACTCTGTCTTTCTGTATGGGAGAACAAGTTTCTGGAATTCTGTCTTTCTGTATGGGAGAACAAGCTTCTGGAATTGTCTTTCTGTATGGGAGAACAAGCTTCTGGAATTCTGTCTTTCTGTATGGGAGAACAAGCTTCTGGAATTCTGTCTTTCTGTATGGGAGAACAAGCTTCTGGAATTCTGTCTTTCTGTATGGGAGAACAAGCTTCTGGAATTCTGTCTTTCTGTATGGGAGAACAAGCTTCTGGAATTCCGTCTTTCTGTATGGGAGAACAAGATTCTGGAACTCTGTCTTTCTGTATGGGAGAACAAGCTTCTGGAACTCTGTCTTTCTGTATGGGAGAACAAGCTTCTGGAATTCCGTCTTTCTGTATGGGAGAACAAGCTTCTGGAATTCTGTCTTTCTGTATGGGAGAACAAGATTCTGGAACTCTGTCTTTCTGTATGGGAGAACAAGCTTCTGGAACTCTGTCTTTCTGTATGGGAGAACAAGCTTCTGGAATTCTGTCTTTCTGTATGGGAGAACAAGATTCTGGAACTCTGTCTTTCTGTATGGGAGAACAAGCTTCTGGAACTCTGCTCATGTGCTGTCTGTGGCAATCTCATCCCCTTGACTGTGACAGTTATTGTAGCATTTTTATGGGCACGTGGGACTGGTTGGAATTGTATTGAAATTCATGAATAATCATTTTGTCCATATTTGCTATCCTGATAATAAATATGTTATGCCCTTGGCTTTAATTAATTGCAGTCCACTTGACATTCTGAAGACAAAATACATACACATACCGTTCAAAAGTTTGGGGTCACTTAGAAATGTCCTTGTTTTTGAAAGAAAAGCACATTTTTTGTCCATTAAATGAACACAAAATTTATCAGAAATACAGTGTAGATATTTCTGATGTTGTAAATGAATATTGCAGCTGGAAACGGCTGCTTTTTAATGGAAAACACCAGTCTCAACGTCAACAGTGAAGAGATGACTCCGGCATGCTGGCCTTCTAGGCAGAGTTTCTCTGTCCACTGTCTGTGCTCTTTTGCCCATCTTAATCTATTATTTTCATTGGCCAGTCTGAGATATGGCTTTTTCTTTGCAACTCTGCCTAGAAGGCCAGCATCCCGGAGTCGCCTCTTCACTGTTGACGTTGAGACTAACAATAATTTGTGCAGCTTTGCAGAGCGCATAATGTTAAAATAGTGTTACAAAATTATAACTACATAAATCTAAACTAAAGATAATTGCTTCTTTATATGTGATAAATAATATTATACGATGGAGCACATTGAGAAATGGCGGGATCTTAAGTAAATATATTGTACAGACACTATTGATCTACCACTAGAGTCTACATACAGTATATGGTGTTATTTCTGACTGTGGTCTAAATACCCAGCAGCCCTTTCTACACCACTCATTCCATTGCTCCCAATGCAATACACTGTAGGCCTATAAATGACATATTGCCTTATAGAGAAAAAACGATTCTATGTACCAATGTAAAAGTGGGGTTGGGAGTACTAAGTAGGATCTGTAGAATGTGGTGTCATTTCACGGAGTCCTGAATAATACAGAGTGTTGCTGTCCTAATACTCTTTGCTCTATAAGCCAATATGTATTCCATAGACAGTGATTTGCATTGTGGCCAATGGAATGGATGGAGTAAAAGGCCAGCAACACTACATATTATTCAGAGCTCCATGAAATGACATCATATAAATATACATTCTACAGATCCTACTGAGTATTCCCTACAATACTTTTACTGCGGCATCCAGAAAAAATGTTGCTCTATCAACCAATATGTACTGCATATACCGTGATTCACATTATTTCACTTTGGAACATTTAATGCTACTTTCACTTAAATATGAACAAATGTGAATCATTGGTAATGTTTAGACAATTATTTGTCATATGTCATTAATAAATACAGGATAACAGTGGTAGACCTGATCACTGACAATGATGAGACAGCCTATAGCGAGGAGGTCAGAGACCTGAGAGTGTGGTGCCAGGACAACAACCTCTCTCTCAAT
The DNA here is from genome assembly GCF_045679555.1 of Salvelinus alpinus. NCBI lineage: Eukaryota > Metazoa > Chordata > Actinopteri > Salmoniformes > Salmonidae > Salvelinus > Salvelinus alpinus. The sequence continues at coordinate 44,455,467 of NC_092102.1, read as the reverse complement.
GTGATCAAGACAAAGGATATGATTGTGGACTAAAGGAAAAGGAGGGCTGAGCGCGCCCCCATTCTCATCGACGGGGCTGTAGTTGAGCAGGTTGAGAGCTTCAAGTTCCTTGGTGTCCACATCACCAACAAACTATCATGGTCCAAGCACACCAAGACAGTCGTGAAGAGGCCACAACAAAGTCTATTCTCACTCAGGATACTGAAAAGATTTAGCATGGGTCCTCAGATTCTCAAAAATGTATACAGCTGCACCATCGAGAGCATCCTGACTGGTTGCACCACCGCCTGGTATGGCAACTGCTCGGCCTCCGACCGCAAGGCGCTACAGAGGGTAGTGCGTACGGCCCAGTACATCACTGGGGCCAAGATTCCTGCCATCCAGGACCTCTATACCAGGCGGTGTCAGAGGAAGGCCCTAGAAATTGTCAAAGATTCCTGCCATCCAGGACCTCTATACCAGGCGGTGTCAGAGGAAGGCCCTAGAAATTGTCAAAGATTCCTGCCATCCAGGACCTCTATACCAGCCGGTGTCAGAGGAAGGCCCTAGAAATTGCCAAAGACTCCAGCCATCCTGGTCATAGATTGTTCTCTCTGCTACAGCACGGCAAGCGGTACCAGAGCGTCAAGTTTAGGTACAAAATGCTTCTTAACAGCTTCTACCCCCAAGCCATAAGACTGCTGAACAGCTAATCGAATGGCTACCCAGGGTATTTGCATTAACCCCCACCCCCTTTTTTTACACTGCTGCTACTCTGTTTATTATCTATAAATAGTCACTTTAACTCTACCTACATGTACATATTACCTCAATTACCTCGACTAACCTGTACCCCCGCACATTGACTCGGTACTGGTACCCCATATATATATAGCCTCTTTATTGTTATTTTATTGTTGCTCATTTATTTTTACTTCAATTTATTTAGTAAATATTTTCTTAATTCTTATTTTTCTTAAAACTACATTGCTGGTTAAAGGCTTGTAAGAATTTCACGGTATTCGGCGCATGTGACAAATAACATATGATTTGATATTGCGACACGTGGGGGACTTTTGTTTTGAAAATAATGCGAAATTGCGTGACCAGAAGTCCTTTTTTAGTGTTGCTGACGAGACGCTGATGCAAATATTGTTTGTGGCTGATGTGGTTCTGAAACCCCACCCAATGAGGAAGAACAACCCGTAACAGGGTTTCCACTAGTTACCACAGCCACAAAGTAAAAATTGTCTATATCATAAAAATGTATGAAAACAAAAAATAGTTTTTGGGTCTTAATTTTTGGTTAGGTATACGGTTAGCATGTAGTTAAGGTTATGGTTAAGGCTTAAAATCACATGTTACGAACATAAATTGTATAAATGTGCAGGGTTTATGACTTTGTGGCTGTAGTAACCAGTGACGACCCTTGTCAGGCAGGAAAAGACAAACAGGGAGGAAGGAGGCGTAGTAAACAAGGCAGATAACTACAACTTACTTAAAATAATAGTGCCAATACTTGCGCACAAAACAGATTGTTTAGCGAATATTCATGATAGGCACGTTATTCGACCGTTAGTAATACGTTCTGTACCCTGTGTTGTCACGGCAAGCTAGATAGCTAGCTAGACAACTTGCAGCTAACGTTACAGCTAGCTAGCAGGCTAGCAAGCTCCAGTTCCAGTAGCAGTGCCATCACAACGCGCCCAGGATGATCGCATTGATCAACAAGCTCCTTGACTGGTTCAAAACACTGTTTTGGAAGGAGGAAATGGAGTTAACATTGGTGGGACTCCAGTATTCGGGCAAGACAACCTTCGTTAACGTGATCGCGGTACGGTCAATCTGCTGTCATCTGATGGTGTCCATTGTTGTTAAACAGATCGAGATGTTTGCTCGTGCTCCACCAATGCCAGTTATGTTAGCTAAGCAGCTAGCTAGCCTCTGCTATCATAACCATGTTCTATGTTTCAATCGTGTTTCTGTAACCTGATATTTTGTAATGATACTATAGCTAGCTAGTTTAGCGAGGAAGCTAGCTAGTTTAGCGAGGAAGCTAGCTAGTTTAGCGAGGAAGCTAGCTAGTTTAGCGAGGAAGCTAGCTGGCTCTGTGTGGTCCCAGACATGCTTTGGCGGTGATGATGACCCTAGCTAGTGTGGTTAGCTAACGACAACATGCACATGAGGCATGTAGTAGTATAACGTTAGTCCATCATCACATCTGTCTAGTCAAGACAATCAGGTGTATTCATTCAGTTCACTTGATGTGCATTCAATCTTGTCTGTGTCTTCTCTCTTTCCTGAATTGACTAGGATAACAGTTTTATGAGCAACATTACCATATTTCAGTAATATTTTATTAACCATAGCTAGTTGCCAGGCCCTAATTTTTAATAAGTTATCTAACTGGATTTTGGCTATCGAATACTATTAAATTCATAGGAATGTAATTCATAGAACAGGAGTCCCCATTCAAGTCAATAAATCAACTGTTCTATTCTTTCTATGAATTAATCCTATCCGAGATAACTTTTGAAAAACTGGGCCCAGATGATTTGAACATAACTTAAAATGTAACCCACTTTATTCTTTCCCCTTGCTTGCAGTCGGGCCAGTTCAGCGAAGACATGATTCCCACAGTGGGCTTCAACATGAGGAAGATCACCAAGGGAAATGTCACCATCAAGGTCAGTATACTGCCAGGTTAGAGGTCAAGCCACTTCATGGTCATCTCTTGATTCATGTCTTTTTTGCTACAGAGGGAGTAGTATGAAGTGGAGGGGGTGATCTTGGATGGGCCCTGTGATTGACTGTGACCCATTTAAGCTGTTTTATTAAATGTGAAAGGTTGAAAACTGATTAGCTTCGCAGTGTCAATGTTGTGTTGATGTTTTGATCTCATCCTTAGCTGTGGGATATTGGCGGTCAGCCTCGATTCAGGAGCATGTGGGAGCGATACTGCAGAGGAGTCAGTGCCATTGTGTGAGTAACAGCACCCTCCTATCCCCTTGTGCAGGAAGTGGTCAATTATATTGGTAGCTTATTTCAAATAAGGATATTTATTGTAACTTTTGAAACCATATCATTTTTAAGGTACATGGTTGACGCAGCTGACCCAGAAAAGACAGAGGCGTCTAAGAATGAACTACACAACTTGTTGGACAAGCCCCAGCTCCAGGGTATTCCTGTGAGTACCCCCATACAGTGCTAACTGATCCAGTAGCTGCAGTAGGTCTACTACTGGACTTTGTCCAACTTTCCAGTGTTTCCTATGTTCCTACTTGGTCTTGTCATGCAGGGCTCCCTTGAAAAACACAGCGTGGTGTCTAAAGAAAGATTCAATACTAATATTGTTTCCCCCTCACAGGTTCTTGTCTTGGGGAATAAGAGGGATCTTCCTGGGGCGCTTGATGAGAAGGAGCTGATTGAGAGAATGTAAGAATCAGTGTCTCTGTCTGTCTCTCTCTTTCTCTGTCTGTGATGCTCATGTCTCCTCTGTGGTCCACAGGAACCTCTCGGCCATCCAAGACAGAGAGATCTGCTGTTACTCCATCTCCTGCAAGGAAAAGGACAACATCGGTAAGCATCCGACGTCTCTGACTTGTTCTAGCTTATATCACAGAAAATGTTACCTTTTAGTTTTCCTGTGTATTTCATGGCATTTAAACACCTGTTATTTCACCTCCAGATATCACGCTACAGTGGCTGATCCAGCACTCTAGAACCAAGCGGAGCACTTCATGAGAACCTCATCTCAAGACCTAGGCCTTCACCTGTCCCAATTCCCCTGACCTCTGTCCTCCCCAGCTTGTCCATACTCCCCTTTTCTTTGGATGGCCCTCTCTTGCCAAGACCCCCCCCCCCCCCCCCCAGCCTGATTCCACTCACCTGAAGGGAGCCTGGAAACCTTTATTTGCAGTGTTCATTTTCTTTTTGTAATATAACACTTCTTGTGACCTATGACCTCTGATGGATAAAGTGGTACTTAGCTGCCCTGATGTTCATAATATGTCATACTTCATCATCTCTGTTGATGTTGAGGGTTATATTCAACTGATCCAGAGACAGGGCAGAGTACAGTACATAACCTCTGTTCCCAATAGGTAGAGAAGACTGGAGTCTGAACACTGCATCACTTAGCAGCTTCAAAGTCAACTTTACCACACTGATATCACATTTCAAACTGTATTTATGTCTTAGACCACTGGTTCCCAACCTTTTTCGGTTACTGTACCATCAACTGAATTTTGCTCTGCCCAGAGTACCCCAGAAGTACCCCATGTATATTTGACCAGAAAGCCTATGTTCTCATGGATCTTCTCAAGTACCCCCTGTGGGTAGGCCAAGTACCCCTGTGGGTAGGCCAAGTACCCCCTGTGGGTAGTGTCCCTGATTGGGAACCACTGTCTTTGACCATAGTCCTATTACTTCCCAACGACAGTGCCCAACTTAAGTGGTATTGTGTGTAATGGTACTGTATGTACCTTTTGAAGGGGGAGTGTTACAACATTTGATTGAAATACTTGGAGTTTGCACAAGTCTCTCCATTTCTCTCTTCTCTAAAGGCTAATGGGAGGTGTTGTTAAAGATGTCCTTGATGTAATCTCTATTGTGATTCTATATACATTTGCATTATGTCATCTTCTCTGTCTGTTGCTCGTCCTGACACACTTTTGGTAGTTTAGAAACAGCAGGAAGATTTTCTTTAAACTAAGCAACATGGACAATTTTAATTTCCATTAGCCATGTCAATGGGCAATCAATATCTGCAACACATGGTTTACAAACAAAATATAAATGTTTAGATTTATGCATCTTTTCACATTTCCTGTCATTGATTTATATCATTATGCAATAGTTCCTTTCCACCCAGTAATGTACAGATACTATTTGGCCAGTTTTCATGTCATTACATGATCATGAATAACCCATTTAGAAATTGAAAATCTGTGATAAAGAAGTCCCCCAGATAAATTGAGATTATACAGGTGTCGGACAATATAATCTAGGTGTTGGAAATGTCATATTAACTAATGATGAAGGCTTCTAATTTTATATAAACTTCCATGTCTATGATATTATATTACCTCCCACATGGCCAACGTAACCATTGACAACCGCCACATCTTTGCTTTTTTGTTTGCATGCAGGGGCATAAGTATTTGTGGGACCTTTGAGAATTAACCATAAATTGTTATTTTTTTATGGCAAATATAGTAAATACTATATCTGTTTTAACCTGTTTGTACATTATTGTTTCAATTAAGTTGATGATTGTGTTTTTAATAGGATGTGCTTATGTATGATAACGAAAAACATTGAAAACCACTTTGTACATGGTCTGCAGAATTCATATGATTGTTGCCACACAGTACTCACAGTGGCTTTAGATTGTTGATGATGGTTGGTGCTTTTCATGTGGTGTCATGTGTATGTTTGTCTGGCTGTTTTTATGTATATGAAAGAATCAATGTGGGAGAAAACGTAGTGTTTTGGTTGTTCTCTAATTAAAGGATCCATGCCACGGCACTCGTCACAACCTGAGGAACAGAGCCTCTCATTTCTAATCACTGCAGTCAATGAGGATAATCGCTGTGGCTCTGACAACTGCTACCTCTGAGAATTGTACTTCCCATGACCAGTGTGGCTAAAGGTGCAAACTACAGTTGTTATATCCACTTTTGGACTTATAAATTAATTAAATAATACCCATTGTTTCTTGAAGAATATATCACAAATGCCTCATGAGCTTAGTTCAACTGTCGTACCTCATCAGAACCCAAAATAGAAACTTATTTTACTCCATTGTCAACATAATAACATAAACATAAAAAAAGTAAATCTCAAACACTGTGTAGCCTTAAAACATGCTTAAAAATATAATTCTGATATATTTGCATCCACAGCTCTTTCTATGAAATTGATAGTGGCTACATTTCTCCAGCTGCATCCCTCAGCATTTTATCAATCAATCAAATGTATTTTATAAAGCCCTTCTTTACATCAGCCGATGTCACAAAGTGCTGTAGAGAAACCCAGCCTAAAACCCCAAACAGCAAGCAATGCAGGTGTAGAAGCACGGTGGCTAGGAAAAACTCCCTAGAAAGGACGGAACCTAGGAAGAAACCTAGAGAGGAACCAGGCTATGATGGGTGGCCAGTCCTCTTCTGGCTGTGCCGGGTGGAGATTATAACAGAACATGGCCAAGATGTTCAAACGTTCATAAATGACAAGCAGGGTCAAATAATAATAATCACAGTGGTTGTCGAGGGTGCAACAGGTCAGCACCTCAGGAGTAAATGTCAGTTGGCTTTTCGTAGTCGATCATTGAGAGTATCTCTACCGCTCCTGCTGTCTCTAGAGAGTTGAAAACAGCAGGTCTTGGACAAGGTAGCACGTCCCGTGAACAGGTCAGGGTTCCATAGCCGCAGGCAGAACAGTTGAAACTGGAGCCGCAGCACGACCAGGTGGACTGGGGACAGCATGGAGTCATCAGGCCAGGTAGTCCCGAGGCATGGTCCTAGGTCTCAGGTCCTCCGAGAGAAAGAGAGAGAGAGAGAGAGAAAGGCTTTGTTATTGTTTCAACTACGGATAGGCCCTTTAAAGAGTTGTTGCTCTCTGTCCTCAGTTAGGGCTTGTCTTTGAATAGTAAGATAGTGAAAGTCCTATAGGGACTGCATTAGGCACTTAAGTAAAAAATATATATAATTTTTGGGCAAACAACAAAATATTATTTTCAGAAACTATTTCTAAAGGATTTGCTTAAGGGAAGGTCCAAGCCTATCAACATAATATTATTAAAGCAGGAGTTGCATTGAGGAAACAGCAGGGGGCAGTAGGTTCCCGTCGCAGATCATTTCTGGGTGATTGAGAGTAGACTATGGCAGTCAATCCCTCTAAAATTATTTTAAACACACACATGGTCTAAATGTGTGTGTGTGTGGTCTATACTACTTCGGATCATAACGTTGTAGTGAGTATTCTGGGGGCAGTTTGTTAATGAAAGGAGGTTGAGGTTGCATTAGACTGAGGACGTTTAGCAGGATTGGTGGTTAATAATGACCTCAGGACTGTCACTTGGAGCTGATCTACTGCTGAGGTATAGCCTAGCAGCAGACTGAGCAGTCCACTGGGTTGGACCATTATGTGTCTTCTGTCTGTTTCACACAATGCTGCCCTGTGACAAACTCATACCGCTGATTGGCACTTTCACACATTTGATGTTTCAAATCATAGATTTTAGTGATCTGTTGTGACTGTGTATTGTTTCTCTGTATATTTCATTATATAACAATTACCATTTTAGATTTAGTCAAAGGCTGGTATGGAACAGGGATTTGTGAACCAAGAACTCTACACCTAAACCAGTAGACGACAGAGACTGTCCATTCTCAAATAGCTGGGATCTTTTCATGTTAATTGTACTTTACTGACTCTGTTTTACAAATCTTTCATTGAGAGTATTTTAACTTTTTGTATTGTTTGTTGGTTTGGCAATTCCACTGTCAGGGCCCTCAGGTCAGGGCCCTCAGCAAGTTACTTGGAATCAAACTGACAGGCTTGGATGAGATCGTTAAGGTCAGGGCCCTCAGCAAGTTACTTGGAGTCAAACTGACAGGCCTTGATGAGATCTTTAAGGTCAGGGCCCTCAGCAAGTTACTTGGAGTCAAACTGACAGGCTTGGATGAGATCTTTAAGGTCAGGGCCCTCAGCAAGTTACTTGGAGTCAAACAGACAGGCCTGGATGAGATCTTTAAGGTCAGGGCCCTCAGCAAGTTACTTGGAGTCAAACTGACAGGCTTGGATGAGATCTTTAAGGTCAGGGCCCTCAGCAAGTTACTTGGAGTCAAACTGACAGGCCTGGATGAGATCTTTAAGGTCAGGGCCCTCAGCAAGTTACTTGGATTCAAACTGACAGGCTTGGATGAGATCTTTAAGGTCAGGGCCCTCATCAAGGCTCACAAAATAATTTTAGACCCACGCCCCCCCCCCCCCCCCCCCCTGTACCCGTACTTTGAACTACTCCCCTCTGGGCGCAGGTATAGGGCACCCCTCGACAGGGAAAACAGAACTAGACAATCATTTGTGCCAGGTGTGATGTCCCTCCTAAATAGCTCGGGCTAATGTTCCTATCGACCCTGTAAGGCCAGCAGGCTAATGTTCCTATCCACCCAGTAAGGCCAGCAGGCTAATGTTCCTATCCACTCAGTAAGGCCAGCAGGCTAATGTTCCTATCCACCCAGTAAGGCCAGCAAGCTAATGTTCCTATCGACCCAGTAAGGCCAGCAGGCTAATGTTCCTATCCACCCAGTAAGACCAGCAGGCTAATGTTCCTATCCACCCAGTAAGGCCAGCAGGCTAATGTTCCTATCTAGTAAGGCCAGCAAGCTAATGTTCCTTTCCACCCAGTAAGGCCAGCAGGCTAATGTTCCTATCCACCCAGTAAGGCCAGCAGGCTAATGTTCCTATCTAGTAAGGCCAGCAGGCTAATGTTCCTATCCACCCAGTAAGGCCAGCAGGCTAATGTTCCTATCTAGTAAGGCCAGCAGGCTAATGTTCCTTTCCACCCAGTAAGACCAGCAGGCTAATGTTCCTATCCACCCAGTAAGGCCAGCAGGCTAATGTTCCTATCTAGTAAGGCCAGCAGGCTAATGTTCCTTTCCACCCAGTAAGGCCAGCAGGCTAATGTTCCTATCCACCCAGTAAGGCCAGCAGGCTAATGTTCCTATCTAGTAAGGCCAGCAGGCTAATGTTCCTTTCCACCCAGTAAGGCCAGCAGGCTAATGTTCCTATCCACCCAGTAATGCCAGCAGGCTAATGTTCCTATCGACTCAGTAAGGCCAGCAGGCTAATGTTCCTATCGACTCAGTAAGGCCAGCAGGCTAATGTTCCTATCCACTCAGTAAAACCAGCAGGCTAATGTTTCTATCGACTCAGTAAGGCCAGCAGGCTAATGTTCCTATCGACTCGGTAAGGCCAGCAGGCTAATGTTCCTATCGACTCAGTAAGGCCAGCAGGCTAATGTTCCTATCGACTCAGTAAGGCCAGCAGGCTAATGTTCCTATCCACCCTGTAAGGCCAGCAGGCTAATGTTCCTATCCACCCAGTAAGGCCAGCAGGCTAATGTTCCTATCGACTCAGTAAGACCAGCAGGCTAATGTTCCTATCCACTCAGTAAGACCAGCAGGCTAATGTTCCTATCCACCCAGTAAGGCCAGCAGGCTAATGTTCCTATCGACTCAGTAAGACCAGCAGGCTAATGTTCCTATCCACTCAGTAAGACCAGCAGGCTAATGTTCCTATCGACTCAGTAAGGCCAGCAGGCTAATGTTCCTATCGACTCAGTAAGGCCAGCAGGCTAATGTTCCTATCGACTCAGTAAGGCCAGCAGGCTAATGTTCCTATCCACTCAGTAAAACCAGCAGGCTAATGTTTCTATCGACTCAGTAAGGCCAGCAGGCTAATGTTCCTATCCACCCAGTAAGGCCAGCAGGCTAATGTTCCTATAGACCCAGTAAGGCCAGCAGGCTAATGTTCCTATCCACTCAGTAAGGCCAGCAGGCTAATGTTCCTATCGACTCAGTAAGGCCAGCAGGCTAATGTTCCTATCGACTCAGTAAGGCCAGCAGGCTAATGTTCCTATCCACTCAGTAAAACCAGCAGGCTAATGTTTCTATCGACTCAGTAAGGCCAGCAGGCTAATGTTCCTATCGACTCGGTAAGGCCAGCAGGCTAATGTTCCTATCGACTCAGTAAGGCCAGCAGGCTAATGTTCCTATCGACTCAGTAAGGCCAGCAGGCTAATGTTCCTATCCACCCTGTAAGGCCAGCAGGCTAATGTTCCTATCCACCCAGTAAGGCCAGCAGGCTAATGTTCCTATCGACTCAGTAAGACCAGCAGGCTAATGTTCCTATCCACTCAGTAAGACCAGCAGGCTAATGTTCCTATCCACCCAGTAAGGCCAGCAGGCTAATGTTCCTATCGACTCAGTAAGACCAGCAGGCTAATGTTCCTATCCACTCAGTAAGACCAGCAGGCTAATGTTCCTATCCACTCAGTAAGACCAGCAGGCTAATGTTCCTATCCACCCAGTAAGGCCAGCAGGCTAATGTTCCTATCGACTCAGTAAGACCAGCAGGCTAATGTTCCTATCCACTCAGTAAGACCAGCAGGCTAATGTTCCTATCCACCCAGTAAGGCCAGCAGGCTAATGTTCCTATCCACCCAGTAAGGCCAGCAGGCTAATGGTCCTATCCACCCTGTAAGGCCAGCAAGCTAATGTTCCTATCCACCCAGTAAGGCCAGCAGGCTAATGTTCCTATCCACTCAGTAAGGCCAGCAGGCTAATGTTCCTATCGACTCAGTAAGGCCAGCAGGCTAATGTTCCTATCGACTCAGTAAGGCCAGCAGGCTAATGTTCCTATCGACTCAGTAAGGCCAGCAGGCTAATGTTCCTATCCACTCAGTAAAACCAGCAGGCTAATGTTTCTATCGACTCAGTAAGGCCAGCAGGCTAATGTTCCTATCCACCCAGTAAGGCCAGCAGGCTAATGTTCCTATCCACCCAGTAAGGCCAGCAGGCTAATGTTCCTATCCACTCAGTAAGGCCAGCAGGCTAATGTTCCTATCGACTCAGTAAGGCCAGCAGGCTAATGTTCCTATCGACTCAGTAAGGCCAGCAGGCTAATGTTCCTATCCACTCAGTAAAACCAGCAGGCTAATGTTTCTATCGACTCAGTAAGGCCAGCAGGCTAATGTTCCTATCGACTCGGTAAGGCCAGCAGGCTAATGTTCCTATCGACTCAGTAAGGCCAGCAGGCTAATGTTCCTATCGACTCAGTAAGGCCAGCAGGCTAATGTTCCTATCCACCCTGTAAGGCCAGCAGGCTAATGTTCCTATCCACCCAGTAAGGCCAGCAGGCTAATGTTCCTATCGACTCAGTAAGACCAGCAGGCTAATGTTCCTATCCACTCAGTAAGACCAGCAGGCTAATGTTCCTATCCACCCAGTAAGGCCAGCAGGCTAATGTTCCTATCGACTCAGTAAGACCAGCAGGCTAATGTTCCTATCCACTCAGTAAGACCAGCAGGCTAATGTTCCTATCCACCCAGTAAGGCCAGCAGGCTAATGTTCCTATCCACCCAGTAAGGCCAGCAGGCTAATGTTCCTATCCACCCTGTAAGGCCAGCAAGCTAATGTTCCTATCCACCCAGTAAGGCCAGCAAGCTAATGTTCCTATCGACCCTGTAAGGCCAGCAGGCTAATGTTCCTATCCACCCAGTAAGACCAGCAGGCTAATGTTCCTATCCACCCAGTAAGGCCAGCAGGCTAATGTTCCTATCCACCCAGTAAGGACAGCAGGCTAATGTTCCTATCCACTCAGTAAGGCCAGCAGGCTAATGTTCCTATCCACCCAGTAAGGCCAGCAGGCTAATGTTCCTATCCACCCAGTAAGGCCAGCAAGCTAATGTTCCTATCCACTCAGTAAGGCCAGCAGGCTAATGTTCCTATCCACCCAGTAAGGCCAGCAGGCTAATGTTCCTATCCACTCAGTAAGGCCAGCAGGCTAATGTTCCTATCCACCCAGTAAGGCCAGCAGGCTAATGTTCCTATCCACCCAGTAAGGCCAGCAGGCTAATGTTCCTATCGACTCAGTAAGACCAGCAGGCTAATGTTCCTATCCACCCAGTAAGGCCAGCAGGCTAATGTTCCTATCGACTCAGTAAGACCAGCAGGCTAATGTTCCTATCCACTCAGTAAGACCAGCAGGCTAATGTTCCTATCCACCCAGTAAGGCCAGCAGGCTAATGTTCCTATCCACCCAGTAAGGCCAGCAGGCTAATGTTCCTATCCACCCTGTAAGGCCAGCAAGCTAATGTTCCTATCCACCCAGTAAGGCCAGCAGGCTAATGTTCCTATCCACCCAGTAAGGCCAGCAGGCTAATGTTCCTATCCACCCAGTAAGACCAGCAGGCTAATGTTCCTATCCACCCAGTAAGACCAGCAGGCTAATGTTCCTATCCACCCAGTAAGGCCAGCAGGCTAATGTTCCTATCCACCCAGTAAGACCAGCAGGCTAATGTTCCTATCCACCCAGTAAGACCAGCAGGCTAATGTTCCTATCGACCCTGTAAGGCCAGCAGGCTAATGTTCCTATCCACCCAGTAAGACCAGCAGGCTAATGTTCCTATCCACCCAGTAAGGCCTGCAGGCTAATGTTCATATCCACCCAGTAAGGACAGCAGGCTAATGTTCCTATCCACTCAGTAAGGCCAGCAGGCTAATGTTCCTATCCACCCAGTAAGGCCAGCAGGCTAATGTTCCTATCCACCCAGTAAGGCCAGCAAGCTAATGTTCCTATCCACTCAGTAAGGCCAGCAGGCTAATGTTCCTATCCACCCAGTAAGGCCAGCAGGCTAATGTTCCTATCCACTCAGTAAGGCCAGCAGGCTAATGTTCCTATCCACCCAGTAAGGCCAGCAGGCTAATGTTCCTATCGACTCAGTAAGGCCAGCAGGCTAATGTTCCTATCCACCCAGTAAGGCCAGCAGGCTAATGTTCCTATAGACCCAGTAAGGCCAGCAGGCTAATGTTCCTATCGACCCTGTAAGGCCAGCAGGCTAATGTTCCTATCCACCCAGTAAGGCCAGCAGGCTAATCTCTTTTTATTGGTATGTAACTATTATGAAAGTTGTAGTGTCAATTTGTTTTGTATTTAAACGCTACTTTAATTGTGTACATGACACTGCAACAAAATATCCCCATGGGGACAATAAAGTCAGTAAAGTAAAGTAGGCAAGTTTTAACGTGCTTACACTTTCGAGGCTCCTGAGTGGCGCAGCGGTCTAAGGCACTGCATCTCAGTGCTAGAGGCGTCACTACAGACCCTGGTTTGATCCCGGGTTGTATCACAACCGGCTGTGATTGGGAGTCCCATAGGGCGGCGCACAATTGGCCGAGAATTGTCCAGGTTAGGGGAGGGTTTGGCCGGGGTAGGCCGTCATTGTAAAATAAGAATTTGTTCTTAACTGACTTGCCTAGTTCAAAAAGGTTAAATACAAATAAATAATACACTACACACGTATGGGAAGGGTGTGCTTCCCCTAAAACACTCTCACCTCTTTCTCAATGCTGATTTTCAACAAGTGGGTAAAGCCTTTGTGTATGACAAATCTAAGCACCAATGTGGTAAAGAAGTTGTGTTGTTTTAGAGAGCTTCCCAAGCACCCAGACCCCAGAGAGGGGAGGAACTGTTGTGTTGTTTTAGAGAGCTTCCCAAGTTCCCAGACCCCAGAGAGGGGAGGAACTGTTGTGTTGTTTTAGAGAGCTTCCCAAGCACCCAGACCCCAGAGAGGGGAGGAACTGTTGTGTTGTTTTAGAGAGCTTCCCAAGTTCCCAGACCCCAGAGAGGGGAGGAACTGTTGTGTTGTTTTAGAGAGCTTCCCAAGCACCCAGACCCCAGAGAGGGGAGGAACTGAGAGGTACTATGAGATAGGTGATCTCAGAAAGGCCCAGACTAAAGCTGAATAGAAGTTACTTTCCTCCCTACTCTCCTTCTTCTCTGGGTTGAGCCGCATTATGCCATGAATACGAACGAGTTGTGACAACAAGCTCTGTTCTTGTCCCTCCTTGGCATGACAATAATGAGGCTTCCTGTCCAGAGAGAACAAGGTGGTCCGCTATAGAGGCCTGGGTCTGGACAGGACCGGTGTGTGGACATTCATGCTCAGGATCCACGCCAGCCTCTCTGATTCAGATCAATTTGTGTTCCTCGGAGGGCCAAAGCTCTCTGTCAGGCCTCTGCCATGACAACAGAGCTCCCCCCAACCCTCGTCAGTTTTCCCACAGAACAAAACAAACATTGTCCCCGCATCAAGGGGAGGTGAGGCAGCTCTGTGTTCATAAGTGGGGACATTCAGGTCATATTAGTCTACGTTCACTGAGCCAACCCAAAGAGGTCTCTCTCTCTCTCTCTCTCTCTCTCTCTCTCTCTCTCTCTCTCTCTCTCTCTCTCTCTCTCTCTCTCTCTCTCTCTCTCTCTCTCTCTCTCTCTCTCTCTCTCTCTCTCTCTCTCTTTCCCTCTCTCTCTCCCTCATCTTTGGTGTTTCATAAATACACTACAATGCAGGTGAAAGTAGTTTAATCAAAAAAGTTGTTTCATCAAGCATTTAGAAATGTACTTACAGTATCAATCAAATTAGTGCACATGATCTGATCTATAAGATGGATAACTTCTGTCCTATTGCTGCTTGTAACGCCAGCTTGCTGTGTCATCATGTAGTCAACTTTTCATCCTGGAATACGCTCTCTATTTGTTTACCTGCTGCAGGGCTTCATGAACCATCCCACTCCCTCAGTCCTTGTATGTTAGCGGACTGGCATTGGATGTTATAGCATGGGGAGGCTATCTGTTGATTTGTGTCGGTGGCTTCATTAATGAAACAGAGAGGCGACTGTTCACTGTTCAGTCATTAGTGTCCACAGGAGTTGGTGAGGAGCTCTGCTCACTGCTAATGAGGCTCCAACACCATCTGCCCAGGCCCTGACAGCCTCTGACCATGCTCCAAGACCCAGAGAGAGAGACTCTAAAGAGGTCAACCACCCCCCGAAAAAAAATACCCTCCTCTGTCTCTAAACCCTTCAATCAGTGCATCATTTAATGGAGAAACCAGATTGTCTCTGTACATTCAAACTGACTTCTAAGCTAATCACAATTGGGTATTGGTAGGCCCTATAGAGCTCGCCAGCTTGTAGTGCTAAAAAACATTCATGAGTTAGCATTTTCTACCTCTGGTTTGTTGGCCAGTCCTATGGTGAAAATTTATGAGGAAAGAGTGGGGTTTTGGGATATACGCTGAAAATAAGGTCTGAGGTTAACATAGCATTAGGAGATCTTATACGTTTTGTTTTATGAGCTAATATCAGTCAGATAACATAAGCTTTATCAATGATGAAGCCTTTATGTGCTTGTTTTGATTACATAAATGCTTCCAAATTCACAAAAAGTGCCCTTACAAAAGTTGAACTGCATTTACAGTATAGTGCACTGTAACTGCAGTTACACAGCAAAATTACTGTAGTAAATAAAAAGTGTTAGTTTGGACACACTATTTGCAGCAATCTTTTTTCGTAAGAGTTCAAAAATGTACAATAATTAACTGCAGCAGAGGCATAGGAACCTGAAAATGAACGCTGGTTAGCTGATGAAGATGATCTCATAGAGCAAAACGTACAGTATACGATCTCCTCAGACCTTATTTTCAGTGTTGATCCCCATAGGCTTTGGCCAACAAGCCATTGTGGAGTTAGCCTCTTGTTAATGCCTACAAAAAGACGTTATTACTTTATTACTGTTGCCCTCTATTGGCTTACTGGTGATCTTTTGATATGCTGTCCAATCAAGTTGGCTTGAGTTTCATTGTATGTTGGAAACAACGCATTACATAATCCTGGTGTCTGTGCTGTGGTGGTGTTCTCTGATTGAACCTAGTCCATCACATTGGAAACTTCTCGCATCCCCAAGCCAATGTCCATCTCCATTTTTTAAAGTAAAAAAACAACATATATTTCTTTCAAACCTTCACGACAACATGAGAGAACATGCAGTAGTGCCACGTGTTCATTTGGACAGGGGCACCAGACAGGGGGAGAAAATGGTGGAAGGCCTGCCCGGCTTTGGCTCGTCTACAATACCCGTGAATTTTGGGACGATAACCTGGCAACTCAACTGTAGTTCCACTCCCAGGGCCTCAGAGTGGAGGCTTCCACTGGCCCCTGTAGAACAATGACACTCTTATGAGATGAACTCTGCTGCTATCCAAAGCCTGAATCAGTGAGAGGAGAAATATGCTCCAGGTCAGAGGGAGGACCACATTATTGAGTTTCAGAGGGTCAATGGGATGCGCATCAAGCACAAATCACCCAAAATCCCTTCATCTGGTTGAGCAATTTTTTTTTTTTTAACTAACGTTTATGAAATCTCTCTGTGAGAAAAATGACAAGCGCTGATAAATTACAAACCTTTATTGGATAAATTAAACACAACTACAGCTGGTGGATTTTTCTCTTATTCACAACATGATGTCTGACTTCTTTCCTAACATTCTTACAACCAGTTTATAACCTTGACCTCTGTACAGTGACTTCTCATGATTATCTGGTCAAATTATTTTGTATTATTCACAGCACTTTGATTAGATGGAAAATGCTATGTCTAAACCCTCCCTGTTGATTATTAATATTACTCAAAACAATAATTGATACACGGGACGGCTATAGATGAAGTAGCTGCATGGATAATTGGGTGGCATGAAGAAAACGATAAGGCACACTTATCTGTGTCGACTAAAGAGCCAACACACATCATTTTACAGATATGTTAATAGTTGTGACATCAAGAGATAATGATCTCAGTGCCGGACACTCTGGGGCTGTTAGTCAACCCTAGTATAGTAATCTAACATAATACTCTGTTTATTTTGGACCTAATAATCCTTAGACTAAACACATTGGGGCGACACTTCTACAAGGATATTAAATGGAGCTCTTCTCCTTCTTCTCTCCAGTCCCCCTAGTCTGCACTAGTCAATGTCTGAACTTCCTGTAAAATGAACCACCTTAAAACTGGATGGGGTGTTGTATCTATTTGGAGAGAACATCAAAAGGAGAGACATTACAGACATTAAGGCTACAGAGAAGGTGAAGCTGGCAATGGTCCCTGTCTTCTGACTAACAATACTGAAAACAAAAGGTGTGTCCATGGTTGGGATTGGAATGTCCACTGCTGAAAGGCGAGTTGCTTTGTTACCACATCTAACCAGTTTAGGTGATGGAAAGGAAGCAGGAGAGGCCAGTTCAGCTGGACCCGCTGATCGAAAGGATGGCGGAGCTGTCCTTGGCTTTGTCAAAGAAGATGGAGGAGGACATCTCGTTGGTACTCTTGAGTTTGGCCTCGGTGCCAGGGGAATGTGAGCCACTGGGTTGGCACTCCTCACAGCAGCAGCAGCAGCAGTCCATGAAGGCCTGGCTCAGGGACTTACAGAGGCACAGCAGCAGCACCGGTGTCACCGACGACTTGAAGAACAGGGAGAACTGGTTGATGAGGGCCAGCAGGGTGGCAGTGTTGTCAGAGATGGGCATGGCGGTGTAGGCCAGGACGATGTTGCACACGTTCTCCGGCAGGGCGCAGACGCCGTAAACCACGGCCAGGGCCATCACGGTGTAATTGAGCTGGCGCTCCACCTGTTGACTGTGTTGTATCTTCTGCTTCTTGGAGGGGGAGCGTTCCACCAGGCGCTGGGGGATATTGTCATTGGACACGTGGCAGGTGGCCAACTGGCACAAGAGGGTGAAGACCACGGGCAGGCAGAAGTAGCAACCAAAGTACCACCATATGCGGCACTCGTGGTAGTTGATGACAAGGGTGTACATGGACTCGGGGAGGTTGGAGGTAGGGTTCATGGTGCAGGAGTCCACCACGGCCCCTGTGGCTGGAGACACGGCCTGGCTGAGCTGCCACAGCAGTAGCTCTGGGGCCGCCAGCACCATGGAGCCCAGCCATATGATCAGCAGCTTGGCCAGGATGGACTGGCAGCTCTCCACTCGCCGGACTTTGGGCTGGGAGCTGGTGGTAGAGTTGAAGCGGTCAATACCCAGGGCACACAGGCTGAAGGATGTCACCCCTAGGGAGGTCACCTGGAGAGTTATATGGATTAAAGAGGAAGAACTTGTGAGATATGCTACATCTTTCACGATGGGCTGTTTTTTCTGCTTATCTGTGTTTTTTTTAATGACTTTTGTGATCTTTCAATCTACAAATGTGGGTGGAATTAGCGAAAACTACACTTTTCACATGCTGCACACAGCGTTTCTAAACACGTATCATGTTAAAAAAAGGGGTGTCAAACATACGGGGGGGGGGGTCCAATCCGGCACACGGGTGGTTTGGGGGGGACAAACTCAATATACTTTAAAATGACTAAAACCTCATCTAAACGGTGTATAAATGATCATGGACCTATATTCATACAGTTAATTGACTGGGTCCAGTTCACTAATAATCACTACATTCATACAGTCTATTGACTGGGTCCAGTTCACTAATAATCACTACATTCATACAGTTAATTGACTGGGTCCAGCTCACTAATAATCACTACATTCATACAGTCTATTGACTGGGTCCAGCTCACTAATAATCACTACATTCATACAGTCTATTGACTGGGTCCAGCTCACTAATAATCACTACATTCATACAGTTTATTGACTGGGTCCAGCTCACTAATAATCACTACATTCATACAGTCTATTGACTGGGTCCAGTTCACTAATAATCACTACATTCATACAGTCTATTGACTGGGTCCAGTTCACTAATAATCACTACATTCATACAGTCTATTGACTGGGTCCAGTTCACTAATAATCACTACATTCATACAGTCTATTGACTGGGTCCAGTTCACTAATAATCACTACATTCATACAGTTTATTGACTGGGTCCAGCTCACTAATAATCACTACATTCATACAGTCTATTGACTGGGTCCAGCTCACTAATAATCACTACATTCATACAGTTTATTGACTGGGTCCAGTTCACTAATAATCACTACATTCATACAGTTTATTGACTAGGTCCAGTTCACTAATAATCACTACATTCATACAGTTAATTGACCGGGTCCAGCTCACTAATAATTACTGAAATTAACTCTAGACAGTCAGGGAGCATCAAAAATTCCAAAATCGATGGAAAGAGAAGTATTTTTTATACATTGATATACACTGCTCAAAAAAATAAAGGGAACACTTAAACAACACAATGTAACTCCAAGTCAATCACACTTCTGTGAAATCAAACTGTCCACTTAGGAAGCAACACTGATTGACAATAAATTTCACATGCTGTTGTGCAAATGGAATAGACAAAAGGTGGAAATTATAGGCAATTAGTAAGACACCCCCAAAAAAGGAATGGTTCTGCAGGTGGTGACCACAGACCACTTCTCAGTTCCTATGCTTCCTGGCTGATGTTTTGGTCACTTTTGAAAGCTGGAGGTGCTTTCACTCTAGTGGTAGCATGAGACGGAGTCTACAACCCACACAAGTGGCTCAGGTAGTGCAGTTCATCCAAGATGGCACATCAATGCGAGCTGTGGCAAAAAGGTTTGCTGTGTCTGTCAGCGTAGTGTCCAGAGCATGGAGGCGCTACCAGGAGACAGGCCAGTACATCAGGAGACGTGGAGGAGGCCGTAGGAGGGCAACAACCCAGCAGCAGGACCGCTACCTCCGCCTTAGTGCAAGGAGGTGCACTGCCAGAGCCCTGCAAAATGACCTCCAGCAGGCCACAAATGTGCATGTGTCAGCATATGGTCTCACAAGGGGTCTGAGGATCTCATCTCGGTACCTAATGGCAGTCAGGCTACCTCTGGCGAGCACATGGAGGGCTGTGCGGCCCCACAAAGAAATGCCACCCCACACCATGACTGACCCACCGCCAAACCGGTCATGCTGGAGGATGTTGCAGGCAGCAGAACGTTCTCCACGGCGTCTCCAGACTCTGTCACGTCTGTCACATGTGCTCATGTGCTCAGTGTGAACCTGCTTTCATCTGTGAAGAGCACAGGGCGCCAGTGGCGAATTTGCCAATCTTGGTGTTCTCTGGCAAATGCCAAACGTCCTGCACGGTGTTGGGCTGTAAGCACAACCCCCACCTGTGGACGTCGGGCCCTCATACCACCCTCATGGAGTCTGTTTCTGACCGTTTGAGCAGACACATGCACATTTGTGGCCTGCTGGAGGTTCTGGCAGTGCACCTCCTTGCACTAAGGCGGAGGTAGCGGTCCTGCTGCTGGGTTGTTGCCCTCCTACGGCCTCCTCCACGTCTCCTGATGTACTGGCCTGTCTCCTGGTAGCGCGTCCATGCTCTGGACACTACGCTGACAGACACAGCAAACCTTTTTGCCACAGCTCGCATTGATGTGCCATCCTGGATGAACTGCACTACCTGAGCCACTTGTGTGGGTTGTAGACTCCGTCTCATGCTACCACTAGAGTGAAAGCACCGCCAGCATTCAAAAGTGACCAAAACATCAGCCAGGAAGCATAGGAACTGAGAAGTGGTCTGTGGTCACCACCTGCAGAACCATTCCGTTATTGGGGGTGTCTTGCTAATTGCCTATAATTTCCACCTTTTGTCTATTCCATTTGCACAACAGCATGTGAAATTTATTGTCAATCAGTGTTGCTTCCTAAGTGGACAGTTTGATTTCACAGAAGTGTGATTGACTTGGAGTTACATTGTGTTGTTTAAGTGTTCCCTTTATTTTTTTGAGCAGTGTACATTGATGAGTTTACAGTGTAGTATCTAGATACTCTATAATGTATGGCTTACATACAACTATGCAATGTGTTGTTTATTATCAGTCAATAAACTATGGTTTACCAGAAAACATACTATAAAGATTAAATTGGTAAAATGATTAAACATTTAAAAACATTTCACAATGCTATGTGGCCCATAAACATAATTCAACCCATAACCTTCTTTTACGGCCTGGTTTGCAACAATGTCATAAATCAGTGTAAATATCCTATAATTATATAATCAAAGGAACAACAAAAATAAATGTATGATTGTTTTAGGCAACAACAGGTACTAAACGTGTCATTAGGGACACATAATCATATAGCCATGGTCAAATAGTTGTGTTCATTAATCATTTTCATGTGATTCAACCATGGCAAAAGGGGAGGGGTGTCGCTTGAGCGGTGTGGGGGGGGGGGGGCTAAGGGAATCGAACCCACCTCCATATATGGTACCACTCTGCATGAGATGTCCCCCAGCAGCCTCTTATTGGTGAGCTCATTGAAGACCACCACAGGTAAACAGAAGCAGAGCACCAGGAAGTCCCAGAAAGCCAAGCTGGCCAGGATGTAGTTCCAGGTACTCCTCATGTAGTAGTTGTGCCAGACGATGCACATCACAGCCAGGTTCCCTATAATCCCCACAGAGAACACCACCAGGGACAGGAACATGACAGCGTAGGCAGTGTAGGAACTGTCAGTCACCGGGTACAGAGGGTTGTGGATGTTGGTGATCCCCCTTTCTGTAGTGCTGCTGTTGCCCTGATCCACGTCTGTGTTGGCCCCAGTGTCCAGGGTTGAGTCTGTGTCTGCCCCAGTGTCCAGGGTTGAGTATGTGTTAGCCCCAGTGTCCAGGGTTGAGTATGTGTTAGCCCCAGTGTCCAGGGTTGAGTATGTGTTAGCCTCAGTGTCCAGGGTTGAGTCTGTGTTGGCCCCGGTGTCCAGGGTTGAGTCTGTGTTGGCCCCAGTGTCCAGGGTTGAGTCTGTGTTGGCCCCAGTGTCCAGGCTGGAGTCTGTGTTGGCCCCAGTGTCCAGGGTTGAGTCTGTGTTAGCCCCAGTGTCCAGGGTTGAGTCTGTGTTGGCCCCAGTGTCCAGGCTGGAGTCTGTGTTGGCCCCAGTGTCCAGGGTTGAGTCTGTGTTGGCCCCAGTGTCCAGGGTTGAGTATATGTTAGCCCCAGTGTCCAGGGTTGAGTATGTGTTAGCCCCAGTGTCCAGGGTTGAGCTAGCGAACTGGGTAGCTCTGGGTGAGGTGGACTCGTTCTCATAAGACCGTGAGAAGGTAGACTGAGGTTCACCTGCGTCTGTGTCCTCGTCCTCTGCACCCCGCCGTGCTCTCTTGTGGTGCTTGTCCCATTCCAGTCGTTTCACATCCTCATTGCCATAACCATGGCTTTGAATGACTTGAATGTCGAGATGTATCATATCCTTTTCAAGAGATGCACTGTTTGTCTGTGGAATTGTTTTGGCATCGGAAGCCAACACAGTCAATAGTACCACCAGTGAAATAGAGGGAATCATCTTGAGAGCAGTAGCCTGAAAAGTAGCTTTTCTTTTAAATGTTGATCACGGCAGGAGACGGTGTCAAAATGAGGCCCCCTCAGCAGAAGTTCATTTAGTAGAGAAGAAGAAGTTGCCCAATCCGTGGTGGGATGCTGAAGCTTGGGGAACTTGCCTCTCTCTGCGTCCTGTGGCTGCAGGTCCATAGGCGGGTCTGTGAGTCTGTTAACAAGTACCGTTGCCTGCTCATTCATGGGTGGCTGGTCCCTTTGAAAAGGGAAAGACAAGAGGCGAACTCATCTGTTTCTCTCTATGGACCCCCAAATGGAGCAAAACGTTTGTGCCCTCTGCTGGTCAAAATACTGATCAGTTGCAGTTTTATGTTGTGCTTGTAGAGGGCAGTGCATGTCTCCAAAAAGTACACCAATCCCAAATACCGATCTGGTCCCATTCATTTCAATATTACATCCAGGTGGTACAACATCAATAAGGATACACGCAGATGGTTTTCTTGTGTGTCTTGTATATATAAGCAGATCTGTTGTGTTATTCAAAGGCGCAGTATATTTTCACAGTGTTGGAACAGCGTCCTGTTTCAAAATTCACATGAACAGCCCAGCTCCCCTACTATACACACAACAGCATTGACAGGTTTAGCCCGTAGGAGAGGTGGAGTAATTTACATCATCTACAATCTATTGGAATGTGTCATTACAGTGCTCATTTGCACTGCTCTTGGCAATAACGCACACCTCTTTCCTGTACCAACGTATGTCCACACACACACACACACACACACACACACACACACACACACACGCACACGCACACGCACGCACGCACGCACGCACGCACGCACGCACGCACACACACACACACACGCACACACAGGTTCCATGGTAAAGGCACATTCCTAAGCCTCAGGTATTTTTCAAATTTCTTAGAAAAAAGGATTCCAAACGGATTCTCCGGCTGTCCCCATAGGGGACCTGTTTTTGGATCCAGGTAGAACCTTTTCGGGTTCAAATTAGAACCCCCTGGATCCAAAAAGGGTTCTTAAAAGTGTTCTCCTGTGGGTGACAACCGAAGAACAATTTTAGGTTCTAGATAGCACCTTTTTTTTCCTAAGAGTGTAGTGTCCGAGGCGGAGAGCATATTTTAAGTACAAACACCTTTCATGAAGGGGGTTACAGAATTCACCAAAAGGCCAAAATGTCAGACTGAAATAAGTAACGCTATGCCCTAATGAGGCAGAATGTAACTCAAATATAATAGATGGATGGCCGGCTACAGGAAGGAGTTCTCTGGTCCAAGAAATAGTGGGCAACCTGTTGATTGGCAGTTGGATGTTTGGATGTTTCCTATGTCTCCTGTGAGGTATTCCCTCTCATACACTTGTACGTACTCTCTCTCTCTCTCTGAAAATGCACAACAAAGTCTTCTTTTAGAGGAACATTTCACTCTGGCTCTGACACTGCAACTAAACTCAGCAAAAAAAGAAACGTCCCTTTTTCAGGACCCTGCCTTTCAAAGATAATTCGTAAAAATCCAAATAACTTCACATATCTTCATTGTAAAGGGTTTAAACACTGTTTCCCATGCTTGTTCAATGAACCATAAACAATTAATGAACATGCTGTGAACCTGTGGAACGGTCGTTAACTTCTTATGGCTGCAGGGGCAGTATTGAGTAGCTTGGATGAAAGGTGCCCAGAGGTGCCCATAGTAAACTGCCTGCTCGTCAGTCCCAGTCACTAATATATGCATATTATTATTAGTATTGGATAGAAAACACTCTGAAGTTTCTAAAACTGTTTGAATGATGTCTGTGGGTATAACAGAACTCATATGGCAGGCAAAAACCTGAGAAGAAATCCAAACAGGTAGTGGGAAATCTGAGGTTGGTCGATTTTCAACCAAGCCCCTTTTGAATACACAGTGGGATATGGATGAGTTTACACTTCCTACGGCTTCCACTAGATGTCAACAGTCTGTAGAACCTTGTCTGATGCCTCTACTGTGAAGTGGGTCCGAAGGAGACAGGAATTAGTCAGGTCTATCATGACCTGACCATGCTCTGACCATGTGCGTTCACATGAGGGGGAGCTCTGTTCCATCGCACATCTGAAGACAATGTAATTCTCTGGTTGGAACGTTACTGAAGATTTATGTTAAAAACATTCTAAAGATTGATTCAATACATCGTTTGACATGTTTCTACTGACTGTTACGGAACTTTTTGACATTTCGTCTGCTTTTAGTGAACGCGCTTCCTGACTTTGGATTTGTTTACCAAACACGCTAACAAAAATAGCTATTTGGACATAAATGATGGACATTACCGAACAAAAGGAACATTTCTTGTGGAAGTGGGAGTCCTGGGAGTGCATTCCGACGAAGATCAGCAAAGGTAAGTGAAGATTTATAATGCTTTTTATGAGTTTTGTTGACTGCACAATTTGGCGGGTAACTGTATGGCTTCCTTTTGTGGCTGAACGCTGTTCTCAGATTATTGAAAATTGTGCTTTTGCCGTAAAGCTTTTTGAAATCTGACACAGCGGTTGCATTAAGAACAAGTGTATCTTTAATTCTATGTAAAACATGTATCTTTCATCAAAGTTTATGATGAGTATTTATGTTATTTGACGTGGCTCTCTGCAATTTCTCCGGATATTTTGGAGGCATTTCTGAACAAGGCGCCAATGTAAACTGAGGTTTTTGGATATAAATATGAACTTTATCGAACAAAACATATATGTATTGTGTAACATGAAGTCCTATTAGTGTCATCTGATGAAGATCATCAAAGGTTAGGGATTAATTTTATCTATATTTTTGCTTTTTGTGACTCCTGTCTTTGGCTGGAAAAATGACTGTGTTTTTCTGTGATTTTGCGGTGACCTAACATAATCGTTTGTGGTGCTTTCGCTGTAAAGCCTATTTGAAATCGGACACTTTGGTGGGATTAACAACAAGATTACCTTTAAAATGGTATAAGATACATGTATGTTTGAGGAGTTTTAATTATGAGATTTCTGTTGTTTGAATTTGGCGCCTTGCACTTTCACTGGCTGTTGTCATATCATCCCGTTAACGGGAATGCAGCCATAAGAAGTTTTAAGACACTAACAGCTTACAGACGGTAGGCAATTAAGGTCACAGTTATGAAAATTTAGGACACTAAAGAGACCTTTCTACTGACTCTGAAAAACACCAAAAGAAAGATGCCCAGGGTCCCTGCTCATCTGCGTGAACATGCCTTAGGCGTGCTGCAAGGAGGCATGAGGACTGCAGATATGGCGAGGGCAATAAATTGCAATGTCCGTACGTTGAGACGCCTAAGACAGCGCTACAGGGAGACAGGACGGACAGCTGATCGTCCTTGCAGTGGCAGACCACGTGTAACAACACCTGCACAGGATCGGTACATCTGAACATCACACCTGCGGGACAGGTACAGGATGGCAACAACAACTGCCCGAGTTACACCAGGAACGAACAATCCCTCCATCAGTGCTCAGACTGTCCGCAATAGGCTGAGAAAGGCTGGACTGAGGGCTATTAGGCCTGTTGGAAGGCAGGTCCTCACTAGACATCCCCGGCAACTACGTCGCCTATGGGCACAAACCCACCGTCGCTGGACCAGACAGGACTGTCAAAAAGTGCTCTTCACTGACGAGTCGCGGTTTTGTTTCACCAGGGGTGATGGTCGGATTTGCGTTTATCGTTGAAGGAATGAGCGTTACACCGAGGCCTGTACTGTGGAGCGGGATCGATTTGGAGGTGGAGGGTCCTTCATGGCCTGGGGCGGTGTGTCACAGCATCATCGGACTGAGCTTGTTGTCATTTGCAGGCAATCTCAACGCTGTGTGTTACAGGGAAGACATCCTCCTCCCTCATGTGGTACCCTTCCTGCAGGCTCATCCTGACATGACCCTCCAGCATGACAATGCCACCAGCCATACTACTCTTTCTGTACGTGATTTCCTGCAAGACAGGAATGTCAGTGTTCTGCCATGGCCAGCGAAGAGCCCAGAGCTCAATCTCATTGAGCATGTCTGGGACCTGTTGGATCAGAGGGTGAAGGCTAGGGCCATTCCCCACAGAAATGTCCGGGAACTTGTAGGTGCCTTGGTGGAAGAGTGGGGTATTATCTCACAGCAAGAACTGGCAAATCTGGTGCAGTCCACGAGGAGGAGATGCACTGCAGTACTTAATGCAGCTGGTGGCCACACCAGATACTGACTGTTACTTTTGATTTTGACCCCCCTTTTGTTGAGGGACACATTATTCCATTTCTGTTAGTCACATGTCTGTGGAACTTGTTCAGTTTATGTCTCAGTTGTTGAATCTTGTTAGTGTCATACAAATATTTACACGTGTTAAGTTTGCTGAAAATAAACGCAGTTGACAGTGAGAGGACGTTTCATTTTTTGCTGAGATTAGTCATGACTATATTAACAACATTATGTTTTTGTCATAAACATCAAAATTATCCAAACCACAAGCTAGAAAGAGCACTATTTCATTTCAATGGTAGAATCAGGAAGTTTCGGCTGCCTGTGTATTTGGCTGCTCATAGTGAAGCATAAAGTCCAGCATTTATAGCAAATGCAGATACCGCTCTGCTAGATAGATGGGGCGTGCCCACAAACTTGGTTAATGGCGTTGTTTACTTCGAACAACCAACACATAGTAGTCTCAGAACTTCTCTTTTTTTACGTTTGTTTTTCACTAACGTTTTTCATCATGCCCGAGTGGTGTTCTGTCTGTCTGTGCTAATTACAAACAAGTGTGAAAATAAGTTATCTTTCACCGTACTAGCTACCTACCAGAAATGTACCCAGATGCTGCCAATTGTTTGCAGCTGTCAAAAATGATGCTCACAGTGACCAAAGATTATCAGAGGGATTGTCAGGCTGAATGCATGGGGAATACATTTAAACGACAGCTGGGAAGTGATGCAATACCAGTTTGACTAACGTTAGCGAATGTAAGCTAGCTAACGTTAGCAAATAAGAGTAACTCAATCTGGTAGCCATCTATTACACCCTTGTCTGGAAAACACTCTGTTACTAAAAATAGAATTGTCGATTATAGCTAACTCACTCTCGGTGTGTTGGTAGTAATGATGAATGTGTATAAATTGTCTATGGTTGGTTAGTTGGTTCTCAGCTGATGCTAATTAGCTAATTAGCAATTAGCAATACTGAAATGTCCATGATAGGTATGCTAAGCTACCATGTCTAATAGAGATCAATACAATTAATGGAGTGGTTAAATTGTGTATTGTTAGGTGTTTTGTTGTAGGTGGTACATCATCTGATTCCACCATTCTATTAGCTCTGCACAAGGTTAAGGTAAGTTGGCAAAAAATATGTACAAGCTGACGGCTAAGATTTACAGTAAGCATGTTTGTATGGTTTGTGTTGTGGGTTTACAGGTGGTTAGATGTAGACTGAGGACCACATAAAACCTTCCAGACCATGTCATCAATGTAGTCTACCTCGTTTCTCTTTGTCAGGTTATCTGGAGTCCAGCAAGTGATGCAGTCAGTCTCTCCTCAACTCTTAGCCAAGAGAGACTGGCATGCATAGTATTTATATCAGCCCTCTGATAAAAATTAAGAGCAAAACCTGCCGCTCTGTTCTGGGCCAGCTGCAGCTTAACTAGGTCTTTCCTTGCAGCACTGGACCACACGACTGGACAATAATCAAGATAAGACAAGACTAGAGCCTGCAGAACTTGCTTTTTGGAGTGTGGTGTCAAAAAAGCAGAGCATCTCTTTATTACGGCTAGACCTCTCCCCATCTTTGCAACCATTGAATCTATATGTTTTGACCATGACAGTTTACAATCGAAGGTAACGCCAAGTAATTTAGTCTCCTCAACTTGTTCAACAGCCATACCATTCATTACCAGATTCAGCTGAGGTCTAGCACTTAAGGAATGATTTGTACCACATACAAATATTTAAGTTTTAGAGATGTTCAGGACCAGTTTATTACTGGCCACCCATTCCAAAACAGACTGCAACTCTTTGTTAAGGGTTTCAGAGACTTCATTATCTGTGGTTGCTGATGCATATATGGTTGAATCATCAGCATACATGGACACACATGCTTTGTTTAATGCCAGTGGCAGGTCATTGGTAAAAATAGAAAAGAGTAGAGGGCCTAGAGAGCTGCCCTGCGGTACACCACACTTTACATGTTTGACATTAGAGACGCTTCCATAAATAAAAAAAACTTGAGTTCTATTAGATAGATAGCTCTGAATCCACGATATGGCAGAGGTTGAAAAGCCATAGCACTTTAAGTTTTTTCAACAACTGGTTATGGTCAATGATATCAAAGGCTGCACTGAAATCCAGCAGTACAGCCCCCACTATCTTCTTATTATCAATTTATTTCAACCAACCATGTCTGGTGAGTATGCAGGCCATGGAAGAACTGGGACATTTTCAGCATTCAGGAATTGTGTACAGATCCTTGCGACATGGGGCGGTGTATTATCATGCTGTAACATGAGGTGATGGGGGCAGATGAATGGCACGACAGTCGGCATCAGGATCTCGTCACGGTATCTCTGTGCATTGAAATTGACATGGATAAAATGCAATTGTGTTCGTTGTCCGTAGCTTATGCCTGCCCTTACCATAACCCCAGCACCACCATGGGGAACTCTGTCAACGTTGTGAACATCAGCAAACCGCTCACCCACACGACGCCATACAAGTGGTCTGCAAATGTGAGGCCGGTTCTCTAAAAGTTTCTCTAAAACAACGGCAAATTCTCTAAAACGATGTTGGAGGCGGATTATGGTAGAGAAAGGAATTCTCTGGCAACAGCTCTGGTGGACATTCCTGCAGTCAGCATGCCAATTGTACGCTCCCTCAAAACTTGAGACATCTGTGGCATTGTGTCGTGTGACAAAAGTGCACATTTTAGTGGCCTTTACAAGGTGCACCTGTGTAATGATCATGATGTTTAATCAGCTTCTTGATATACCACACCTGTCAGGTGTACCATGTTTTGTGCTGCTGCCATTTTGTGTTGCTGCCATGTTGTGTTGCTACCATGTTGTTGTCATGTGGTGTTGCTGCCATGCTATGTTGTTGTCTTAGGTCTCTCTTTATCTAGTGCTGTGGTGTCTCTCTTTATGTAGTGTTGTCTCACTTGTCGTGATGAGGGTTTTGTCCAAGATTTTTATTTTTAATCCCAGCCCTCGTCCCCGCAGCATGCCTTTGTAGGCTGTGATTGTAAATAAGATTTTTTTCTTAACTGACTTGTCTAGTTAAATAAAGTTTTAAAATATGAAAAATATATATCTTTGCAAAGGAGGAAAGCTCACTAACAGGGATGTAAACAAATTTGTGCACAACATTTGAGAAAATAAGCTTTTTTTTGTATGGAACATTTCTGGAATCTTTTGTTTCAGTTCATGAAACAAAATATATATTTTTGTTCAGTGTAATTTTGGAAACATCAAATGTTTCATCAATGAGAAAATTTGCAGAATGTCCATCTCGTTCCATCTTCTCCCACTGCCAGCCACTGGGCTTCCTCTCATCACCATATTTGGTAGTGAGTGGAAACGCCAACTGGATGCTTCACATTTATACATCCGGTGAAATATCTAGCTCATTGTTCTATCTGTGGTAACACGTTAGCAGATGCCAGGCTAACTAGCAAGCCAACTCTAGTCATATGCTAACGTTTGCTGGTAAACCTAGCTTCAGGTAGCTGGTTGTATTGTTATAGCTTGCTGTTTAGTAGCCACATCTATGACTAAAAAGAGAAGAAGTTTTACAATCGAGATACAACAGATCTCTGATTGTAAAACCTCTATTTTTTGTCATAAATATGGCTACCTGTAGTTGTTTAGCTCAATTAGCTAGCTAGACTAGCTAGCTAGCTACCTAAGTTAACAAACTGAAAAATCATTTGATTTCCCCCCACTGTAACAATGTAGTATGTTAGCCAGCAATACACAACATGGGTTTCAGTAGATAAACTACAGTTAGCTAACTAGCTAGGTGGCTTGCAGGAAAAATAACTTACTTAGGTAGGCATTTGTATTTGTCATCAATACACCAGAAGGCATCATAGGGCCATCATTCAGCGAGCAAAGCCCAGACCTGCCTTCCTGCTGTGCAATTACACTACATGACCAAAAGTATGTGGACACCTACTCGTCGAACATCTCATTCCAAAATCATGGGCATTAATATGGAGTTGGTCCCCCTTTGCTGCTATTAACAGCCTCCACTCTTCTGGGAAGGTTTTCCACTAAATGTTGGAACATTTCTGCGGGGACTGGCTTCCATTTAGCCTCAAGAGCATTAGTGAGGTCAGGCACTGATTTTGGGCGATTATGCCTGGCTCGCAGTCGGCGTTCCAACTCATCCCAAAGGTGTTCGATGGGGTTGAGGTCAGGGCTCTCTGCAGGCCAGTCAAGTTCTTCCACCGATCTTAAAAAAACATTTCTTTATGGACCTCGCTTTGTGCATGGGGCATTGTCATGCTGAAACAGGAAAGGGCCTTCCCCAAACTGTTGCCACAAAGTTGGAAGCACAGAATCATCTAGAATGCCATTGTATGCTGTAGCATTAAGATTTCCCTTCACTGGAACTAAGGGGTCTAGCCCAAACCATGAAAAACAGCCCCAGACCATTATTCCTCCTCCACCAAACTTTACAGTTGGCACTATGCATTCGGGCAGGTAGCGTTCTCCTGGCATCCACCAAACCCAGATTCGTATGTCTGACTGCGATATTGTGAAGCGTGATTCATAACTCCAGAGAACACATTTCCACTTCCCCAGAGTCCAATGACGAGCTTTACACCACTCCAGCTGACGCTTGGCATTGTGCATGGTGATCTTAGGCTTGTGTGCGGCTGCTCGGCCATGGAAACCCATTTCATGAAGCTCCCGAAGAACAGTTATTGTGTTGACGTTGCTTCTGAGGCAGTTTGGAACTCGGTAGTGAGTGTTGCAACAGAGGACAGACGATTTTTACGCACTACGTGCTTCAGCAGCCCTTAGATGTTTCCATTTCACAATAACAGCACTTACAGGTGACCGGGGCAGCTCCAGACCGGGGCAGCTCTAGCAGGGCAGACATTTTATGAACTGACTTGTTGGAAAGGTGGAATCCTATTACGGTGCCACGTTAAAAGTCACTGAGATCTTCCGTAAGGCCATGCTACTGCTAATGTTTGTCTATGGCAGTGGTTCTCAAACTTTTTATTGTCCCGTACCCCTTCAAACATTCAACCTCCAGCTGCGTACCCCCTCTAGCACCAGGATCAGTGCACTCTCAAATGTTGTTTTTTGCCATCATTGTATAAGCCTGCCACAAACACAATACGATACATTTATTAAACATAAGAATGAGTGTGAGTTTGTCATCACACCCCGGCTCGTGGGAAGTGACAAAGAGCTCTTATAGGACCAGGGCACAAATAATAATAATCAATAATTTTGCTTTTTATTTAGCCATCTTACATATAAAACTTTATTTGTTAATCGAAAATTGTGAATAACTCACCACAGGTTAATGAGAATGGTGTGCTTGAAAGGATGCACATAACTCTGCAATGTCGGGTTGTATTGGAGAGAATCTCAGTCGTAAATAATTTTCCACACAGTCTGTGCCTGTATTTAGTTTTCATGCTAGTGAGGGCCGAGAATTGCGCATACCCCAGTTTGGTAATACCTGGTCTATGGAGATTGCATGGCTGTGTGCTCAATTTATACACCTGTCAGCAACGGTTGTGGCTGAAATAGCCAAATCCACCAATTTGAAGGGGTGTCCACATATTTTTGTATATATAGTGTATGTGTGAAACACATCTCACTGACCTAGAAATTCCTTAGACATGATGAAAACAAGCCCATATTCCCCCAGGGTGAAATTCCCCTTTAAAACCCACCCAGCTACATGGGGAAACATGCCAGTAAAATAGGTGTCAGTCCGTTTTCTTTTCAGCGTTAGAGCAATAAGGATAATAATACTTACAGTTCTTTATTAAGAAGGTGGCTATCTGTGTGGTACTTGTAAAGGGGAAGGTGGCTATCTGTGTGGTACTTGTAAAGGGGAAGGTGGCTATCTGTGTGGTACTTGTAAAGGGGAAGGTGGCTATCTGTGTGGTACTTGTAAAGGGGAAGGTGGCTATCTGTGTGGTACTTGTAAAGGGGAAGGTGGCTATCTGTGTGGTACTTGTAAAGGGGAAGGTGGCTATCTGTGTGGTACTTGTAAAGGGGAAGGTGGCTATCTGTGTGGTACTTGTAAAGGGGAAGGTGGGGGGTAAAATATGGTCCAGGTTTGGTCTCTCCAACCATCACTGCTGTTAGGACCTAAAGTAGGTATTAATCACAATGAGAAAGACCGAATGTTCCTCAGGTCCAGTGGACCTCTATGGGCCTCTCTCACGCACCTTCATTGGGCCTTTGTCTCCATCACCATAGAAACAAGACGGAGGAACCTTGAATTACAAATGTTCACCATAGATACATTCACATGGGCCAAGCCAGATAATAAATGTTGCCTTGTAGTGTCCATGTATGGTCCGGCCTGGGACATGATAGTTAAAGGCAGTAAGTCAGTCCGTTACAATGGCCTTGCAATGCAAGCGCTAACCAGAGGAATCGTGGCGAAAATACAGAGGCTCAACCAATATTTAATGGGAAATCTAAGAAAGAAAGAACTGCATGTTTAGAGAGTTGTACTTTGGCTCAGAAAGTACTTCAGATAAGGTTGTAGCCTACTGTAGCCATGGTACGGTGACACTTGCTGAATAAGTGCTAAGTTAACTGGCACATTGTTAGAAATGTAATTTTCCTCAAACACTGACTTTTTGAACAGCTAGATGAGATCAACCGATCAGACCTGCCCTCTAGAAAACCATGAAAGAGAGGCTACATTTCGATTGTAAATACTGTATTGTGTAAGGAAAGCAGCAAGACGTCTCTCCTACACAAACAGCTTGGCTCAGCCTCAGCCTGTATCACCCCTTGACTGCACCAGGAAGTCCAAGCCAAAGGCTGAGCATGACTCGCCTGCTACTATGAGTTGTCAACAGTGGGCAGAAAGAAAGCATGGCTGTATGTGTTTGCTACACAGCTGCCTAAATGTTGTTTAATACTTTGAACTCAATTTCTTTTAGAAAGGCCACAACTATGACGATGTAGTAAGCAAGAACCCTAGATGGTAAACTATGGTAAGAGAGTGACGTCTGAAATAGGCCTAGTTAAACTCCAGCAGGGCATGTAGAAAAGACTAAATCAAAAAGGAATCTTTTGAATCCCACTACATCACACTCTCATAGACAGTAGTGCAGCTGTGATCCACTTTTGAACTTAAAACCCTCTACAAATATATCTGTTCATATTAAACTCAATAAACTATATCTCTTAATTATGATTTATATCGTTTAAATAATGGTTTATTGACGCCCTTTAAGACGCCCTTTAAATCATCTGACTTTTATTGGCTCTATAATGAGCAGATGAACAAACATTAGTAGGTGTACTTAATATAAACCCTGAAACTGTAGCCTACTGTACCATCCATTTGTACCAACTCTCATTGTATTAATGTATGTAGGCAAGAGAGGGTATAACGCAATCTTTCTCTTGCACTTTCTACAGTCAGAAACAGGCAACTGAGAAGAAAACTGAACCAAGAACAGATAACTGAGGAGTTATCAAAATAACACACTTCCTGGTTCCAATTCTATCTGTCTTCAGGTGCAGTGTCAACATGAGGACTTCGCTGACACATTTGGACTTTCTCTACTTTCATTATTAACATCGGGTTGTCATTGCTCATTTTCGGATTTAAACTTTATTTAATCCAACAATTTAAACTATAATTTGAATCAACTACATTGTCCTCCGTGCATTCCAACGAAATCTTCATTAGTTCGAATGAGAGTTCTTAGCCCTCAGTGCACGAGGAGGAAGATCTGATACGAGTAGCGCTACAAAAAGTCACAGCAGTCAAGTGGAGAATACAGAAGAAGATACGTGTATTTCGGTTGACTATTGTCAACGCGAAAGACACCGAAGATGTCGGATTCAATGTCCAGCTTTTTGCACATTGGGGACATCGTTTCCCTTTACGCGGAGGGCTCTGTCAATGGTTTTATAAGTACACTTGGGTAAGTATGTGCATGTCCCTACAAACACTTTACCTTGCCTGTGGTTATACGTTTACAGTCTTGTCATTTTGACAGATCTTAATTTCAACATACGGTAGTTACCCCATCGGTCGACTTCGTTGCGAGACTCACTCTTATCTCCTTCACCTCTTGTAGCCTCTATGTCAAGTTTTGCTCTCTGATAGTGAATTAATTTTAGAGAAATACAAAACTCCACGAATCCATGATTTAGGCTTCATGTATTTGTGTAGCTCGTGTTACACAGCACAGTAAGCTATTATAACAATTCCAGCCATATTAAATAGTCATGAGATCATTGCGTCTGAGATTTAGTGTCTCTGAGAGACCCTCATTTATTTCATCAGCTGATGACAATAAGTTATACCCAGTCTCAGTATGGCAAAGTGGGCCATGGAGTCTGATCTCTAGACAGTCAAGCATAACCATATGGAAACATCTGTTCTCTAGTAAGACATTACAATTGTTGTGTTCAGAAAGCTCATGTAAAGGAGTTCACTATTTTACAACTTTGTTCCATTGATTTTTCAGCTAGCAGTGGCTAAAGTTAGTCATTACAGACTTCATCTATTTAGAGAACTGAACCATGGGCTACAGTGTTTCTCCTGGCAAATAGACTACTTTCAGGCTGAGGAATCATTTAACATCAAGTTGTAAAATAGTGAACTCATCCTTTAACCCTGTTCCTGGAGAGCTACCCTCCTTTAGGTTTTCACTCCAACCCAAGTTGTAAGTAACCTGATTAATGGGTATCAACCAGGAACAGGGTTGGAGTGTAAACCTACAGGACCGTAGTTCTCCAGGAACAGGGTTGGAGTGTAAACCTACAGGACGGTAGCTCTCCAGGAACAGGGTTGTAGTTAACCTACAGGACCGTAGTTCTCCAGGAACAGGGTTGGAGTGTAAACCTACAGGAGGGTAGCTCTCCAGGAACAGGGTTGTAGTTAACCTACAGGACCGTAGTTCTCCAGGAACAGGGTTGGAGAGCCCCACTTTAAACTGTATTTCACATGGCAAGGAATTAGAGTGAAGAGTTGCACCTACGTTGTTGATGATGAATAGTGTTGTTTCACCTGATTTTGTGCAGGCATATGTTTTTTATTATTTTACCTTTATTTAACTAGGCAGGTCAGTTAAGAACAAATTCTTATTTTCAATGACGGCCTAGGAACAGTGGGTTAACTTCTTTGTTCAGGGGCAGAATGACAGATTTTTACCTTGTCAGCTCGGGGATTCGATCTTGCAACCTTTCGGTTACTAGTCCAACGCTCTAACCACTAGGCTACGTGCCGCCAATGTCTAAAGTAGTGGTGCGTTTCCTCTAGTCAGAAACATGTCCTTGAAAAAAAGAACATAGACATTATTGGTTTAATACTCTGTCAGTGACAACATGGCTACAACTTTGTCCCAGGATATATTCCCCTGGCAGTATCCTGTTGTTGTTTATGTTCACATATACACTGCAGACCCCCTTCCATTGTTTGCCTGAATGCCATTATTGTAGTAGGAATTATGTCAGGATCAGGAAGCGATTCCAAGTGTGTTCTTTGGAGATTTCCAACAGATAGGTGCTCGGGTAACTTGGGACTGTACCAAATGGCACCCTATCCACTATTAAGTGCACTACTTTTGACCAGGGCCCATTGTGCTCCATTGTACGTTGCCATTTGCGATGTTTTCAAATCCTCTCTATTCATAGTGCTTCCTGTGGTTTCTCCAGTTGCTGCCGGAGAAGGAACAGCATTCGATGTGTTCTGGTGCCCTTTGTGTTCACTTGGCGCTGCCCGCCAGGGGCGTCAGGCACCGCAAAAATCTGAGGGGGCACAAAGTATGTGAGGATGGCTGGGGGTGGTCCGGAGTGGGGCTAGGTCCTGCTTAATTCTATGTAAACAATATGTATTTTTATGCATATCTAAGCATAACTCTTGAGCTGTCTGTATCCTCCTTGACTGGTTTATTTTTTTAAAGAAACAAAATATGGTTCTCTGCAAAAATCTGGGTAAAAGGTTTGTGAGTCTTATTCAGTACATGCAGTTATTGCTTGCTTTTCTGAAGTCTACCAGCCTTGCTAGAGGCAAGCTAATATAGACAACCTAGCTACTTTAACGTGATTGATAGCTTGAAATGGCTTCTTGGTAGCAAGTTATCAGGTTGGAAGATTGAGAATCTATCTGGGCTAACTAAAGTCAACTTCATAAAATAGCTAGGTTGCCTACAGAGAAACAAAAAAAAGTATTTTATTTACAGGACAAATCTGAGGGAGTACTTGCCCCTGTGCCCCTACTGGGCATGATGCCTCTGCTGCCCACCCACAAAGCTTTTTTAGAAAAGGTGTTACCTGGAACCATAAAGGCTTCTTCAATTGTCCCCATGGGACAACCTTTGAAAATAACTATTTTTCACTAATACAAAGTTCTACGTGGAACCTTTTCACTAATATAAAGTTCTAAGTAGAACCTTTTTCACCATCAAAGGGTTCTACCTGGAACCAAAAAGGGTTCTCCTATAGGTACAAACAAATAACACCTTTTTCCTAGGAATGGAGCCCTGTCCAGTCAGCCGCTGATACAGCTCCAGGGCTGGGCCTCTGATGCCTGTTCAAACAGCTTCTTGAGTCACCTCTTAGCCACACTTAATTTATTCACTTCACAAATCCACTATGGCGAAGTAGGCTACAAGTGTCTGGCTGAGTCATATTTGAAACAATATCTAGTCAATGTTTAACTTATTTAACTTACTTATTTATTTATCATCTGTGGAGAGACACAATTGCTTCCTTCTGAAATGATGGGGAAGTGGATAGTAGCCTATAACACAGGATCACATGAGGACTGTATAACAGCATGTCTCTAAAATCATGTCTCTTAGTTTGCATAAATTCAAACACTGGGATGATTGCTGTAATCAGTCACAACAAGGGATGGAGCAGTGGTTAACGCATGCCAAATCTCTGTCGAGGACAGGACACACATTTGACTGTCTGACAACATAGGGCTGCCTATTGGAAGGTTCTAGCTCAGTATGACAAATACCTTTTAGCAAGTGTCTTGAGTCACCAGTAAAAAGAAGGAAGCACACTGGTGTACTTTAGGTTCACATCAGGTCTCCGTCCAGAGAGAAAGTTTGTATTGTTTACATAGGGGTTACCTCAAAGCTCTAACACTTAACAGAATACAATATTATTTCAGAATTAAATTACATCTAAGTTGTGTATCAACGGCCAAGAATGACCAATAATGATAATAAATTCTGCACTTATATATATTTAAAACATGGATACTGGACTTCAGAGCTAAATACCTAAAGCTGCTTTAAGTCTGTCTTACTGTATAACACATGATGCCTGTAAGGACAGAAGCAGGACAAATGAGTTGCAACTATTTTTGACAGCATCTGTGTCGGTGCCTGAGTTATTTACACGTGAGAGAACACAGTGCAGATCTGTGTCGGTGCCTGAGTTATTTACACGTGAGAGAACACAGTGCAGATCTGTGTCGGTGCCTGAGTTATTTACACGTGAGAGAACACAGTGCAGATCTGTGTTGATGAATGAAATCATCAGGGACCTGACAGTTTAAAATATCATTTTGTGATGTCGAATTGCCAATCCCAACGAGTTCGGGAGAGACGAAGGTTGAGACATGTGCCAAGCCGCGCTGCTTCTTAACACACTGCCAGCCGCACCAATGTGTCAGAGGAAACACCGTTCGCCTGACGACCGAAGTCAGCTTGCAGGCACCCGGCCCGTCGCTAGAGCGTGATGAGCCAAGGAATAACCCTAGCCAAACCCTACCCTAACTCAGCCAAACCCTACCCTAACTCAGCCAAACCCTACCCTAACTCAGCCAAACCCTACCCTAACTCAGCCAAACCCTACCCTAACTCAGCCAAACCCTACCCTAACTCAGCCAAACCCTACCCTAACTCAGCCAAACCCTACCCTAACTCAGCCAAACCTTACCCTAACTCAGCCAAACCCTACCCTAACTCAGCCAAACCCTACCCTAACTCAGCCAAACCCTACCCTAACTCAGCCAAACCCTACCCTAACTCAGCCAAACCCTACCCTAACTCGGACGGCGCTGGGCAAATTGTGCGCCACCCTATGGGGCTTCCGGTCACGGCCAGCTGTGACACAGCCTGTGATCAAACCCCAGGCTGTAGTGGTGCCTCAGCAGTGCTTTAGACTGCCTGACATAGGTTTTTAAAGTGGCACAGACTTTAAAACCACACATACACCTGGTGCAGCTTTCACAAAGGCCCTGATTTTCTGTTGTGTAGTTTTAGAGCCTGCACCCTTGTTGTGAGGTATGATAGCTCTGTATTCAATCACACATGGTTTGCATTCTCTGTCTCAGGTGAAAAGCTTCAACCCACTGATGGTAGCCTATTCAGACAGCATACCACTGATGGTAATCATACTACAATTTAAATATATACAGTGCATTTGGAAAATATTCAGAACCCTTGACTTCTTCCCTCCCAAAATGTACATTACAGCCTTATTCTAAAATGTATTAAATAAAAGATTTTCCTCAATCTACACACAATACCCCATAATGACAATGCGAAAACAGGTTTAGATTTTTTGGCAATTTTATTTAAAAAAATACAACATATGTAAATAAGGTGTAAGTAATCAGATCCTTTGCTATGAGACTCGAAAATGAGCTCAGGTACATCCTGTTTCCATTGATCATCCTTGAGATGTTTCTACAACTTGATTGGAGTCCACCTGTGGTAAATTCAATTGATTGGACATGTTTTGGAAAGGCACACACCTGTTTATATAAGGTCCCACAGTTGACAATGCATGTCAGAGCAGAAACCAAGCCATGAGGTCGAAGGAATTGCCCGTAGAGATCAGAGACAGGATTGTGTCGAGGTACAGATCTGTATTGTGTAGATTGATGAGGTTTTTATTTAATCCATTTTAGAACAAGGCTGTAACATAACAAAATGTAGAAAAAGTCAAGGAGTCAGAATACTTTCTGAATGCACTGTATATTTAAAAAAATATCTTGCATAAGTTAAAAATCACATTGAATGATATTCATTATCTATGTGAATTAATTCAATGACCGTGAAGTTTAACAAATAAATCTGTTTTTATAAAGACCTCAATTCCTGAGTTGTGAGTGATTCATATGCAATGCAAATGACCAGCGGAGCACGCCAGACTCTAGCCAAAGCAATGAACCCACAATGGGTAGACAAACCTCACCTGGCTGCTAGATAACTCCCATTGATTATGTGAAGGAGGGGGATATAGGGACATTAACCAGAGACAACCCTCTGCACGCAAACATGTACAGACCGATGGTAAAGATGTAGGATTATCTTGGCTTTTCAGGCAGCGTCTTTTAGATACACAAACCCTTTTTGCATATTTCCACTGCATTGTGTGAACTGTGAGCCTGTCTTGTGTTTTTCATCTGCTGTCATGGAAATACCACTTCAGCATGTTTCAGACGTTTTTGGGTAATGCGTTCTATGGGCACTCTAAAGAGGAGCAGCCCAAAGCATTCAGACTACTTTAAGAAGCTTTGTAGTGACCACATCCTCACCTGCAGTATAATAGGCTATAGATTACAACCTACAGTGCCTTCAGAAAGTATTCACACCCCATGACTTTCTCTACATTTTGTTGTGTTACAGCCTGACTTTAAAATGGATTAAATGTAGATTGTGTCACTAACCTACACACACAATACCCCATAATGTCAAAGGAGATTTGTTTTTAGATAAAATTTTTTTTACAAATGAATATATAATGACAAGCAGAAAAGTCTTGAGTCAATAAGTTTAACTTCTTGGTTAAGGCAAGCCTAAATAACTTCAGGAGTAAAAATTTGCTTAGATGATAAGTTGCATGGACTAACTATAATAATGGTGTTCGACATACATTTTTGAATGACTACCCCATCTCTGTACCCCACACATACAATTATCTGGTAATTATCTATAAGGTTCTTCAGTCGAGCAGTGAATTTTAAGCACAGAGATTCAACGACAAAGACCAGGGAGGTTTTGCAATGCCTCTCAAAGAATGGCTCCTATTGGTAGATGGGTAAAAAAAAAAGCAGACGTATATCCCTTTGAGCATGGTGAAGTTATCACACTTTGGATGGTGTATCAATACACCCAGTTAGTACAACGATACAGGCGTCCTTCCTAACACAGTTGACGGAGAGGAAGGAAACCGCTCAGGGATTTCACCATGAGGCCAATGGTGACTTTAAAACAGTTACAGAATTGAATGGCTGTGATAGGAGAAACCTGAGGATGGATCAACAACATTGTAGTTACTCCACAATACTAACCTAAATGACAGAGTGACAAGGAGGAAGCCTGTACAGAATAAAAACATCACAAAATATGCATCCTGTTTGCAATGAGTCACTAAAATAATACTGAGAAATATGGCAAATAAATTAACGTTATGTCCTGCATACAAAGCATTATGTTTGGGGCAAATCCAACAACACATCACTGAGTATCAAAAGCATGGCGTGCTGGTGGCTGTATCATGTTATGGGTATGCTTGTCATTGGCAAGGACTAGGGAGGTTTTTTTTTATATAAAAAAACTGAGCTAAGCACAGGCAAAATACTAGACGACAGTTGGAGACAAATCTACCTTTCAGCAAGACAAGAACCTAAAACGCAAGGCCAAATATACACTGGAGTTACTTACTAAGACGACATTGAATGTTCCTGACTGGCCTAGTTACAGTTTTGACTTAAAATCGTCTTGAAAATCTGTGGAAAGACATGGCTTTCTAGCAATGATCAACAACCATCTTGACAGAGCTTGAAGAATTCTTAAAATAATAAAATGGGCAAATATTGCACAAACCAGGTATGCAAACCTCAGAGTTAACCAGAAAAACTAACAGCCGAAGGTATTTCTATCATATATTGACTCAGGGAAAGTATTCAGACCCCTTTTTCCACATTTTGTTACATTACAGCCTTATTCTAAAATTGATTAAATTGCCCCCCCCCCCTCAATCTACATACAATACCTCAAAATGACAAAACAAAAACAGGTTTAGATTTATTTTTCAAGTCCATAACACTTACACTTACTATTCAGACCCTTCACTCAACTTTGTTGAAGTACCTTTGGCAGCAATTACAGCCTTGAGTCTTCTTGGGTATGAAGCTACAGTATAAGGTTGGCACCTGTATTTGGGGAGTTTCTCCCATTCTTCTCTGCAGATCCTCAAGCGTTGTCAGGTTGGATGGGGAGCGTCACTGCACAGCTATTTTCAGGTCTCTCCAGAGATGTTGATCGGGTTCAAGTCTGGGCTCTGGCTGGGCCACTCAAGGACATTCAGAGACTTGTCCCGATGCCACTCCTGCATCGTCTTGGCGGTGTGCTTAGGGTCATTGCCCTACCACTGAAAAACATCCCCACAGCATAATGCTGCCACCACCATGCTTCACCGTAGGGATGATGCCAGGTTTCCTCCAGACGGGATACTTGGCATTGAGGCCAAAGAGTTCACTCTTGGTTTCATCAAACCACAGAATCTTGTTTCTCATGGTCTGAGTCCTTTTGGTGACTTTTGGCAAACTCCAAGTGGGCTGTCATGTGCTTTTTACTGAGGAGTGGCTTCCGTCTGTTCACTCTACCATAAAGGCCTGATCTGGAGTGCTGCAGAGATGGTTGTCCTTCTGGAAGGTTCTCCCATCTCCACAGAGGAACTCTGGAGCTCTTTCAGAGTGACCATCGGGTTCTTGGTCACGGCCCTTCTCCCCTGATTGCTCAGTTTTGCCAAGCAGCCAGCTCCAGGTTGCTCCAGCCAGCTCCAGCCAGCTCCAGGTATTGGTGGTTCCAAACTTCTTTCATTTAAGAGTGATGGAGGCCACTGTGTTCTTGGGGACCTTCAATGCTGCATAAATGTTTTGGTACCCTTCCCCAGATCTGTGCCTCGACACAATCCTGTCTTTGAGCTCTATTGACAATTCCTTCGACATCATGGCTTGGTTTTTGCTCTGACATGCAGTCAACTGTGGGACCTTATATAGACAGGTGTGTGCCTTTCCAAATAATGTCCAATCAATTGAATTTACCACAGGTTGGACTCCAATCAAGTTGTGGAAACATCTCAAGGATGATCAATGGAAACAGGATGCACCTGAGCTCAATTTCGAGTCTCAAAGCAAAGGGTCTTAATACTTATGTAAATAAGGTATTTCATGATTTATTTATTTTTTTACATTTGCAAAAATATATATATTTTTCACCTTGTCATTATGGGGTATTGTGTGTAGATTGTTGAGGAAAAATTAATAATGTAATCATTTTTAAAATAAGGCTGTAATGTAACAATGTGGAAAAAGTCAAAGGGTCTGAATATTTTCAGAATGCACTATATAAATATTAGTTTCCTTTTCTTTTATAAATATAAAACATTCACATTTTTCTTCCACTGACAGAGTATTTTGTGTAGATTGTTGACAAGAAATAACAATTAAATTCATTTTAATCCCACTTTGTAACACAACAAATGTGGAAAAAGTCAATATACATTCTGAAGGCGCTGTACATACTGTAGTTCAAGCCATGCTAAGAGTTGACTTTAAAGTGGAAGGCTGCGACGGATGATCTGAAGAAAGCTCAGAGTCTGCAGGGAGACTGTAATTAGGCTCACTTGATTTGTATATTTAGTTTTCTGAGCTGCTGTGGATAGTGGTCTCTAGGGATTTGTTATGTTTACTGACAGCTTGTGGAAGTCCGTAGCGGGGAGGGAGGGGTGGTTAAATAAGGAAATGCAGACAGGTCATGATCGTGGGTTTAAATACACTCAGGGTCAGATGTCTTTAAACCGTCTTTCTTAACCGTGACAGTGAGGAAAAATAA
Organism: Salvelinus alpinus; assembly: GCF_045679555.1. Lineage (NCBI taxonomy): Eukaryota > Metazoa > Chordata > Actinopteri > Salmoniformes > Salmonidae > Salvelinus > Salvelinus alpinus. The sequence goes on along the minus strand of NC_092102.1, from coordinate 44,412,562 downwards.
AATACAGATTTCTGACTCAAATCAACTGACAATTGGCCTTTGAGGCCATGTGTAATTTGATAATAAGGCACGAATCATACAATCCAATCTGCTTTATGGATGTCATTTTGGGAAACTGTTGTCTTTATCCTGGTTCATCACTACGCAACAATATAGGGAAAACAACAGATCTGGAATAATCTTACTCAGTTATTTTAATGAAGTTATTTTGGCTCTAATCAGAGTCCACAAACAAATCTGACTTGCACACTAGCCATTATGTAACAGTCTGTCATAAGACACTGTGTCGGCTCTGGCCAATCACAGTGGACATACTGTTGTCTACATACCAGGAAACGGCATATGCTTTGTGGACAGGCCATTGTTACAATATAAACAGTTAATTTAGTGTTCACTGTTCAGGCTTCATTGTCATTATATTGTGGGGGCACTAAGCAGTCTCCATATATACTTCCATTCATTTTGTGAACTGGTACCGGGGATCTTCAGACGAGTCTTGTGAGGCCTGTGGGCGTCTTAGAGCAAAACAACCTACGTGAGTGTCTCATCTTTCCATAGAGGGGCCATAATAGTTTGTACACTAACCGTTCAGACACTACAGACAATTGTGTGAGAAGACTGATTTTCAGGATGTCTCATGGTCTGACAAACACCGCTATAGCTCTGTCACATTTCACCTCAGATGGGGTGTCTCATGGTCTGACAAACACCGCTATAGCTCTGTCACATTTCACCTCAGATGGGGTGTCTCATGGTCTGACAAACACCGCTATAGCTCTGTCACATTTCACCTCAGATGGGGTGTCTCATGGTCTGACAAACACCGCTATAGCTCTGTCACATTTCACCTCAGATGGGGTGTCTCATGGTCTGACAAACACCGCTATAGCTCTGTCACATTTCACCTCAGATGGGGTGTCTCATGGTCTGACAAACACCGCTATAGCTCTGTCACATTTCACCTCAGATGCGGAATTGCGACATCAGTGGATGTAAAAATAAATAAAACATATCGCCAGCTGAAACTGACTGATTTTTATGGGGATTTGTTGTTGTTATTATTATGCTAATTTGAATTTGCGCGGGGCGTGGACATCGACTCTAGTCATTAGCAAGACCTTTAACCTTTTACTGCAGTGGGCCAAATCAGGGTAGTCTTAAACAAATCTACAAAAGTATACACCTCACACACATGGTTATGGGCTTCAAAGAAGAAGACACCAGTGCCATGACAGATACAGATACAGTGTTGAAATGTATTCCATTTTGAGTTTCAAATCAAATCACATTTTATTTGTCACATGCGCTGAATACAACAGGTGTAGACCTTACAGTGAAATACTTACTTACAAGCCCTTAACCAACAATGCCGTTTTAAGAGAAATACCTAAAAAAATAAGAAGTAAAAGTAATAAATAATGAAAGAGCAGCAGTAAAATAACAGCAGCGAGGCTATATACAGGGGGTACCGGTATAGAGTCAATGTGGAGGCTATATACAGGGGGTACTGGTATAGAGTCAATGTGGAGGCTATATACAGGGGGTACCGGTATAGAGTCAATGTGGATGCTATATACAGGGGGTACCGGTACTGAGTCAATGTGGAGGCTATATACAGGGGGTACTGGTATAGAGTCAATGTGGAGGCTATATACAGGGGGTACCGGTATAGAGTCAATGTGGATGCTATATACAGGGGGTACCGGTATAGAGTCAATGTGGAGGCTATATACAGGGGGTACTGGTATAGAGTCAATGTGGAGGCTATATACAGGGGGTACTGGTACAGAGTCAATGTGGAGACTATATACAGGGGGTACTGGTACAGAGTCAATGTGGAGGCTATATACAGGGGGTACTGGTACAGAGTCAATGTGGAGGCTATATACAGGGGGTACCGGTACAGAGTCAATGTGGCGGCTATATACAGGGGGTACCGGTACAGAGTCAATATGCAGGGGCACCGGTTAGTCTAGGTAATTTAGGTCATATGTACATGTAGGTAGAGTTATTAAAGTGACAAATGCATAGATAATAACAGAAAGTAGCAGCAGTGTAAAAGAGGGGGGGCAATGCAAATAGTCTGGGTGGCCATTTGATTAGATGTTCAGGAGTCTTATGGCTTGGGGGTAGAAGCTGTTTAGAAGCCTCTTGGACCTAGACTTGGCGCTCCGGTACCGCTTGCCGTGCGGTAGCAGAGAGAACAGTCTATGACTAGGGTGGCTGGAGTCTTTGATAATTTTTAGGGCCTTCCTCTGACACCGCCTGGTATAGAGGTCCTGGATGGCAGGAAGCTTGGCCCCAGTGATGTACTGGGCCATACGCACTACCGTTTGTAGTGCCTTGCGGTCGGAGGCCAAGCAGTTGCCATACCAGGTAGTGATGCAACCAGTCAGGATGCTCTCGATGGTGCAGCTGTAGAACCTTTTGAGGATCTGAGGACCCATGCCAAATCTTTTCAGTCTCCTGAGGGGGAATAGGTTTTGTCGTGCCCTCTTCACGACTGTTTTGGTGTGCTTGGATCAAGTTAGTTTGTTGGTGATGTGGACGCCAAGGAACTTGAAACTCTCAACCTGCTCCACTACAGCCCCGTCGATGAGAATGGGGGCGTGCTCGGCCCTCCTTTTCCTGTAGACCACAATCATCTCCTTTGTCTTGAGTTTGCATCCCAATATTGCACTTTATATACATCTCAGAAGACTGAAATATAACAAAACAGTTTGACATAGAAACACCAGATTTTCAACCCAAAATATATTTTTGTTATTTATGAAAAATATTAACATTCCACCCATGAGGCCACTAGGTAATTTGACTGCAGGAAAGGGCTACGTCACTAGCAAGTCCTTTAAGTCACTAGCTCTCACAGTGGTTAGCTACTGAAGTCTGACCCCAATAAGACCTGGAGTAAGTCCATGTGGAAATCATTGTAGATGGTTTCTGCATAAGGACATTAGTGTCACAACATTGGCTTTGCCATATGTTGTCATTATGTATATCAGGGTGTTATTCCAGTCTTACCCCACCAGGGCCGGACTACTGCTGTTTTTCTCTTCTACCTGATAATTGCACCCACCTGGTGTGCCAGGTCTAATTCAGTCCCTGATTAGAGGGGAAGTGTGGGGGAAAGCTGTGGATTTCAGGGGTACGTATACAAACATTGCAGTGCAAGTGTTGATCTCCTGTGTGTTGTGTTTCTCCCCAGGTTAGTGGATGACAGATGTGTGGTAGAGCCAGCTGCAGGGGACCTGGACACTCCCCCCAAGAAGTTCAGAGGTCAGATTAGTATTCACATTATTTATGCCTACAATGTAGTGTGTGGGTGCATGTGTGTGGGTGCATTGTGGGAGTGTTATGTACATGTGTACATGTGTACTTCCCTGTGTGTTTGTGAGAGTGATTCACAATATGTTGTTGTGTGTTTGCTTGTGACTCAGTGTGCCCGTGACTGTGACATATAGGGAATGTACAGCTCTGCCTACTCAGCCTGATATGGGCACCAGAGAGAACAGACTCCAAATCAAGACAGCAGACACTTTTTTAAATTTTTTAACCCACACTTACTTTTCTCCGATTCCATCACTGGGGTGACACGCATTCAGTGCATTTCTGTCTGATCAAAGGTTCATTGATGTCCTACTCCTTGGATCTCAGTTTAAACAGAAATGACAACTTGCCCATCTAAGTAAGCGTATGTTGTCCCAAAAGTCTCAGCAATACTGTCCAGTACAGTCTAATAACACTATAATTGTTTCCCATATGATGGTTTTATATGACTCATATTCTGTCAGTAGTTTGCATGATTCCCTTTATAAAGATTTATCCTGCTACCACTGGAGGCTGGTGATGGGAGGACGGCTCATAATAAATGGCCAGAATGGAGCGAATGGAATGGTTTCAAACACATAGAAAATCATGTTTGATGTATTTGATACTATTCCACTAATTCTGCTTCAGCCATTACCACGAGCCCCGTCCTTCCCAATTAAGGTGCTACAGCCTCCAGTGCCTGCCACAACTCGACTGTATCAAAGTTGACGTTTCAATATTGCTAAGGGGCGACATGCATTTTAAGGATGTTTGCCGTTATGGTGCTGATATAACCTTCCTGCCAGACCTGTGTGACAGGTAACAACGACTGTACTCACAGAGCAGAGCACACAGACCGCCAGCTGATGGCCTTCATCTCCAATATTAGTATTAGGCTCCTTTAAAAACAGGATATCCCTCTGAGGATGGGGAGAGTCAATATTTACCTGAAACCCAGATCCACTCTCCCCTATGGTAGGTGTGGGGCAAATTACAGTTTTCTTTTCTTCCCTAAGCAAACTATTAATTTTATGTGGAAGCGATATAAACTTGCTCAGACAGTGACACAGCTCATCTTTGCTATAAAGTACATAGATGCTCGGGAGAATGGCAGCCATCTTGGCATAGTAATCGTAAAATAGTGCCTCACTAGCCCCCCCCCACACACACATTATATTTCACAGGTTTTTAATATTTGAAACCAAAACACCGACAACATTGAATACTCACCAGTCCCCTTATTAGCAACCTGAACTCTTTAAATCACACTTCTGTCTTAGACTGCCTCTTCAAAGTGTGTCCCATGAACCGCTACTCTGCACAGAAACAGTTCTGGAAAGCCAAGCAGGCCAAGCATGAGAAGGACAAGATTGCTGATGTGGTGCTACTTCAGAAACTACAGGTAAAAGATACTTACACGGGTCATACCGCCAGGTTAGAGACAGTAGAACAAGGGTCATACCGCCAGGTTAGAGACAGTAGAACAAGGGTCATACCGCCAGGTTAGAGACAGTAGAACAAGGGTCATACCGCCAGGTTAGAGACAGTAGAACAAGGGTCATACCGCCAGGTTAGAGACAGTAGAACAAGGATCATACCGCCAGGTTAGAGACAGTAGAACAAGGATCATACCGCCAGGTTAGAGACAGTAGAACAAGGGTCATACCGCCAGGTTAGAGACAGTAGAACAAGGATCATACCGCCAGGTTAGAGACAGTAGAACAAGGGTCATACCGCCAGGTTAGAGACAGTAGAACAAGGATCATACCGCCAGGTTAGAGACAGTAGAACAAGGATCATACCGCCAGGTTAGAGACAGTAGAACAAGGGTCATACCGCCAGGTTAGAGACAGTAGAACAAGGATCATACCGCCAGGTTAGAGACAGTAGAACAAGGATCATACCGCCAGGTTAGAGACAGTAGAACAAGGGTCATACCGCCAGGTTAGAGACAGTAGAACAAGGATCATACCGCCAGGTTAGAGACAGTAGAACAAGGATCATACCGCCAGGTTAGAGACAGTAGAACAAGGATCATACCGCCAGGTTAGAGACAGTAGAACAAGGGTCATACCGCCAGGTTAGAGACAGTAGAACAAGGATCATACCGCCAGGTTAGAGACAGTAGAACAAGGATCATACCGCCAGGTTAGAAACAGTAGAACAAGGATCATACCGCCAGGTTAGAGACAGTAGAACAAGGATCATACCGCCAGGTTAGAGACAGTAGAACAAGGATCATACCGCCAGGTTAGAGACAGTAGAACAAGGATCATACCGCCAGGTTAGAGACAGTAGAACAAGGGTCATACTGCCAGGTTAGAGACAGTAGAACAAGGATCATACCGCCAGGTTAGAGACAGTAGAACAAGGATCATACCGCCAGGTTAGAAACAGTAGAACAAGGATCATACCGCCAGGTTAGAGACAGTAGAACAAGGATCATACCGCCAGGTTAGAGACAGTAGAACAAGGATCATACCGCCAGGTTAGAGACAGTAGAACAAGGATCATACCGCCAGGTTAGAGACAGTAGAACAAGGATCATACCGCCAGGTTAGAAACAGAACAAAGATCATACCGCCAGGTTAGAGACAGTAGAACAAGGATCATACCGCCAGGTTAGAGACAGTGATGAAACCTTTCCTTGTTCTCCACAGCATGCCTCTAATCTGGAGCAAAAACAGAACGAGACCGAAAACAAGAAGGTCCATGGCGACGTAGTAAAATACGGCACTGTCATTCAGGTAAGGTCTGCTTTCCCAGCAGCACACATTCAGGTAAGGTCTGCAGTCCCAAACATCACACATTCAGGTAAGGTCTGAGTCCCAAACAGCACACATCCAGGTAAGGTCTGAGTCCCAAACAGCACACATTCAGGTAAGGTCTGAGTCCCAAACAGCACACATTCAGGTAAGGTCTGAGTCCCAGCAGCACACATTCAGATAAGGTCTGAGTCCCAGCAGCACACATTCAGGTAAGGTCTGCAGTCCCAGCAGCACACATTCAGGTAAGGTCTGCAGTCCCAGCAGCACACGTTCAGGTAAGGTCTACATTCCCAAGCAACACACATTCAGGTAAGGTCTGCAGTCCCAGCAGCACACGTTCAGGTAAGGTCTACATTCCCAAGCAGCACACATTCAGGTAAGGTCTAAGTCCCAGCAGCACACATTCAGGTAAGGTCTGAGTCCCAGCAGCACACCATCAGGTAAGGTCTGAGTCCCAAGCAGCACACATTCAGGTAAGGTCTGCATTCCCAGTAGCACACATCCAGGTAAGGTCTGAGTCCCAAGCAGCACACATTCAGGTAAGGTCTGAGTCCCAGCATCACACATCCAGGTAAGGTCTGAGTCCCAAGCAGCACACATTCAGGTAAGGTCTGAGTCCCAGCAGCACACCATCAGGTAAGGTCTGAGTCCCAAGCAGCACACATTCAGGTAAGGTCTGCATTCCCAGTAGCACACATCCAGGTAAGGTCTGAGTCCCAAGCAGCACACATTCAGGTAAGGTCTGAGTCCCAGCATCACACATCCAGGTAAGGTCTGAGTCCCAAGCAGCACACATTCAGGTAAGGTCTGAGTCCCAAGCAGCACACATTCAGGTAAGGTCTGAGTCTCAAGCAGCACACATTCAGGTAAGGTCTGAGTCCCAAGCAGCACTCGTGGTAATCTCTGGAGTGGAACAATATCAAATACAACAAACAAATCAAATTGTATTTGTCACATGCGCCAAATACAACAGGTGTAGACCTTACAGTGAAATGCTTACTTACGAGCCCTTAACCAAGAATGCAGTTTTAAGAAAATACCTTAAAAAAAGTGAGATAAAAGTAACAAATAATTTAAAGAGCAGCAGTAAATAACAATAGCGAGGCTATATACAGGGGGTACCGGTACAGAGTCAATGTGTGGGGGCACCGGTTATTTGAGGTAATTGAGGTAGTATATACATGTAGGTGGGGTTATTAGAGTGACTATGCATAGATAATAAGAGAGTAGCAGCAGCGTAATCTAATTGGATTAGGCCGATGTCAATGAATGGCTGGTCTTGTACCTGAGGGGAAGCTTGAGCACACCTGCACATTCTCAGTGTGATGGGTCTGCAGATCACCAATCAGTAATGTGTCTGGTAAAGGGTTTGAGCACACCTGCACAGTATCAATCAGGGAGCGGTCCCAGAATACCTGTGTTTTGAATCACTTTCAGCAAGTATGCACCCAGCTAGCACATAGCGTTCAGAGAACCATATGTTACTTAGAGCTTGGTGAGAGTGTGGTTGTCCTATAGTTATGTTACGTTCTTCCCACAACGTTCTGGGAAATGGTGCAGGATAGTTGCTTGGCTTTGGAACATTCTCAAACACATTAAATTACAAATATTATTTTCTAGGTATTTACTATTAAACAGAACTTTTCCTAAAAGTTCAAACATGTTTACATTCAACTGACATTTTAGTAGTGTTCTAGGAACGTTCTCCAACTGGTTTGACGTTGGGAATGTTCTCAAATAGATCAGAGAATGTTAGGAAACAAACGTTCTTCTGTCAGTAGTTCAGCATAAAGTTTCCTATAGGTTTCCTATTTCCTATATGGTCTTATTTAACATCATGCTCAAACATTAAGAAAACGTTCCATAAAAACGACAAACTTTTGTAAGTTTCAGGGAATGTTCTAATAAAGTTATTTAAAAACGTATATATTAAGTTCTCAGTATCAACAAAATTCTCTCATGTTGCGTGTTGGCCACACCCACTAATTGGCTACACCAGATCTTAATGAGTGCTTGTTTCCTTTGAAATGGGGTCTGTTTGAATAAACTAAAATGAACAGCTTTAATGAGTTGTAAAAACATGGCATGATAGCTCCATCCTGGTGGTGCAGTGGACTAATTCCATGGACAGAGAATAGAAGATTCTAGGTTTGGGTCCCACTGATGCTGTGTCACGATGAAAAATAAATGTGTTTGCTTGATTAATGCCTAAGGAAATGAATTTCCCTGTGTCCTAACTGTGCTTGGAGTTCAGAAAAGTCTTATTGAAACATTCAGTGAAAGTTTTAAGGAAGTTATAAAAAGAAAAACTTAAAAACATAATTTTTGTTCTCAGTGTTAATTAAACCTCACAGGAAAACGTTCAAGGGACCAGAGTAAAATGTTCTCAGAACCTCCCTGCAACCTAAAAATAAACATTCCAGAACAGGCAAAATGTTCACTTCTGTTCTCGGAATGTTTAAAAAACATTCCGTTTTACTGGTCAGAAAACATATGTCTTCATTCCCACAACCAATGTGAAACCAAAACCAAAAACCCAAATGAGCTAGCTGTGGGCAGTATCACTCAATCAATCAATCAAGTTTATTTTATATAGCCCTTCGTACATCAGCTAATATCTCGAAGTGCTGTACAGAAACCCAGCCTAAAACCCCAAACAGCAAGCAATGCAGGTGTAGAAGCAGGGCGGCTAGGAAAAACTCCCTAGAAAGGCCAAAACCTAGGAAGAAACCTAGAGAGGAACCAGGCTATGAGGGGTGGCCAGTCCTCTTCTGGCTGTGCCGGGTGGAGATTATAACAGAACATGGCCAAGATGTTCAAATGTTCATAAATGTTCACAAATAATAATCAGGAGTAAATGTCAGTTGGCTTTTCATAGCCGATCATTAAGAGTATCTCTACCGCTCCTGCGGTCTCTAGAGAGTTGAAAACAGCAGGTCTGGGACAGGTAGCACGTCCGGTGGACAGGTCAGGGTTCCATAGCCGCAGGCAGAACAGTTGAAACTGGAACAGCAGCAAGGCCAGGTGGACTGGGGACAGCAAGGAGTCATCATGCCCGGTAGTCCTGACGCATGGTCCTAGGGCTCAGGTCCTCCGAGAGAGAGAAAGAAAGAGAGAAGGAGAGAATTAGAGAGAGCATACTTAAATTCACACAGGACACCGGATAAGACAGGAGAAGTACTCCAGATATAACCAACTGACCCTAGCCCCCCGACACATAAACTACTGCAGCATAAATACTGGAGGCTGAGACAGGAGGGGTCAGGAGACACTGTGGCCCCATCCGATGATACCCCCGGACAGGGCCAAACAGGAACGATATAACCCCACCCACTTTGCCAAAGCACAGCCCCCACACCACTAGAGGGATATCTTCAACCACCAACTTACCGTCCTGAGACAAGGCCGAGTATAGCCCACAAAGATCTCCACCACAGCACAAACCAAGGGGGGGCGCCAACCCAGACAGGAAGATCACGTCAGTAACTCAACCCACTCAAGTGACGCACCCCTCCTAGGGACGGCATGAAAGAGCACCAGTAAGCCAGTGACTCAGCCCCTGTAATAGGGTTAGAGGCAGAGAATCCCAGTGGAGAGAGGGGAACCGGCCAGGCAGAGACAGCAAGGGCGGTTCGTTGCTCCAGAGCCTTTCCGTTCACCTTCACACTCCTGGGCCAGACTACACTCAATCATATGACCTACTGAAGAGATAAGTCTTCAGTAAAGACTTAAAGGTTGAGACCGAGTCTGCGTCTCTCAAATGGGTAGGCAGACCATTCCATAAAAATGGAGATCTATAGGAAAACGCCCTGCCTCCAGCTGTTTGCTTAGAAATCACCCACTCACTAATGGGATTATTGACCTCCAAGTTACAGGGATTGGTATTCCATGCAGTCAGGTGTTTCACAACCCAAGCTTCCTCATCATGACTCATAATAGCTGGTCCATAACGGAATATTTCTGCATGTCACCCTTGTATGGAAACCTAGACAGTCTGTTTTGTCAGGTTGTCTTAGCCAGGTGAAGTCAGCCTAGATTTTCCTCTTAAGTGTGTTCATATTCTAAAGAGATTCTAAGTGATGACAGAGAACAGACCGCACCGGTTTCTCAGTGATCCCTCCCGGGTAGTTTGGTTCATCAGGCTGACCCCCAGTTTTCATGGAGGAGATTACTGAGTAGTTTGGTTCATCAGGCTGACCCCCAGTCTTAATGGAGGAGATTACCAGGTAGTTTGGTCCATCAGGCTGACCCCCAGTCTTCATGGAGGAGATTACTGAGTAGTTTGGTTCATCAGGCTGACCCCCAGTCTTAATGGAGGAGATTACCAGGTAGTTTGGTTCGTCAGGCTGACCCCCAGTCTTCATGGAGGAGATTACCAGGTAGTTTGGTCCGTCAGGCTGACCCCCAGTCTTAATGGAGGAGATTACCAGGTAGTTTGGTCCGTCAGGCTGACCCCCAGTCTTCATAGAGGAGATTACTGAGTAGTTTGGTTCATAAGGCTGACCCCCAGTCTTAATGGAGGAGATTACCAGGTAGTTTGGTCCATCAGGCTGACCCCCAGTCTTAATGGAGGAGATTACCAGGTAGTTTGGTCCGTCAGGCTGACCCCCAGTCTTAATGGAGGAGATTACCAGGTAGTTTGGTCCGTCAGGCTGACCCCCAGTCTTAATGGAGGAGATTACCAGGTAGTTTGGTCCGTCAGGCTGACCCCCAGTCTTAATGGAGGAGATTACCAGGTAGTTTGGTCCGTCAGGCTGACCCCCAGTCTTAATGGAGGAGATTACCAGGTAGTTTGGTCCGTCAGGCTGACCCCCAGTCTTAATGGAGGAGATTACCAGGTAGTTTGGTTCATCAGGCTGACCCCCAGTCTTAATGGAGGAGATTACCAGGTAGTTTGGTCCGTCAGGTTGACCCCCAGTCTTCATAGAGGAGATTACCAGGTAGTTTGGTCCGTCAGGCTGACCCCCAGTCTTCATAGAGGAGATTACCAGGTAGTTTGGTCCGTCAGGCTGACCCCCAGTCTTAATGGAGGAGATTACCAGGTAGTTTGGTCCGTCAGGCTGACCTCCAGTCTTCATAGAGGAGATTACCAGGTAGTTTGGTCCGTCAGGCTGACCCCCAGTCTTCATGGAAGAGATTACCAGGTAGTTTGGTCCGTCAGGCTGACCCCCAGTCTTCATGGAGGAGATTACCAGGTAGTTTGGTCCGTCAGGCTGACCCCCAGTCTTAATGGAGGAGATTACCAGGTAGTTTGGTCCGTCAGGCTGACCCCCAGTCTTAATGGAGGAGATTACGAGGTAGTTTGGTCCGTCAGGCTGACCCCCAGTCTTAATGGAGGAGATTACCAGGTAGTTTGGTCCGTCAGGCTGACCCCCAGTCTTAATGGAGGAGATTACCAGGTAGTTTGGTCCGTCAGGCTGACCCCCAGTCTTAATGGGGGAGATTACCAGGTAGTTTGGTTCATCAGGCTGACCCCCAGTCTTAATGGAGGAGATTACCAGGTAGTTTGGTCCGTCAGGCTGACCCCCAGTCTTCATAGAGGAGATTACCAGGTAGTTTGGTCCGTCAGGCTGACCCCCAGTCTTCATAGAGGAGATTACCAGGTAGTTTGGTCCGTCAGGCTGACCCCCAGTCTTAATGGAGGAGATTACCAGGTAGTTTGGTCCGTCAGGCTGACCTCCAGTCTTCATAGAGGAGATTACCAGGTAGTTTGGTCCGTCAGGCTGACCCCCAGTCTTCATGGAAGAGACTACCAGGTAGTTTGGTCCGTCAGGCTGACCCCCAGTCTTCATGGAGGAGATTACCAGGTAGTTTGGTCCGTCAGGCTGACCCCCAGTCTTAATGGAGGAGATTACCAGGTAGTTTTGTCCGTCAGGCTGACCCCCAGTCTTAATGGAGGAGATTACCAGGTAGTTTGGTCCGTCAGGCTGACCCCCAGTCTTCATAGAGGAGATTACCAGGTAGTTTGGCCCGTCAGGCTGACCCCCAGTCTTAATGGAGGAGATTACCAGGTAGTTTGGTTCATCAGGCTGACCCCCAGTCTTAATGGAGGAGATTACCAGGTAGTTTGGTCCGTCAGGCTGACCCCCAGTCTTAATGGAGGAGATTACCAGGTAGTTTGGTCCGTCAGGCTGACCCCCAGTCTTCATAGAGGAGATTACCAGGTAGTTTGGTCCGTCAGGCTGACCCCCAGTCTTAATGGAGGAGATTACCAGGTAGTTTGGTCCGTCAGGCTGATCCCCAGTCTTAATGGAGGAGATTACCAGGTAGTTTGGTCCGTCAGGCTGACCCCCAGTCTTAATGGAGGAGATTACCAGGTAGTTTGGTTCGTCAGGCTGACCCCCAGTCTTAATGGAGGAGATTACCAGGTAGTTTGGTCCGTCAGGCTGACCCCCAGTCTTCATGGAGGAGATTACCAGGTAGTTTGGTCCGTCAGGCTGACCCCCAGTCTTAATGGAGGAGATTACCAGGTAGTTTGGTCCGTCAGGCTGACCCCCAGTCTTAATGGAGGAGATTACCAGGTAGTTTGGTCCGTCAGGCTGACCCCCAGTCTTAATGGAGGAGATTACCAGGTAGTTTGGTCCGTCAGGCTGACCCCCAGTCTTAATGGAGGAGATTACCAGGTAGTTTGGTCCGTCAGGCTGACCCCCAGTCTTAATGGAGGAGATTACCAGGTAGTTTGGTCCGTCAGGCTGACCCCCCGTCTTAATGGAGGAGATTACCAGGTAGTTTGGTCCGTCAGGCTGACCCCCAGTCTTCATGGAGGAGATTACCAGGTAGTTTGGTCCGTCAGGCTGACCCCCAGTCTTAATGGAGGAGATTACCAGGTAGTTTGGTCCGTCAGGCTGACCCCCAGTCTTAATGGAGGAGATTACCAGGTAGTTTGGTCCGTCAGGCTGACCCCCAGTCTTAATGGAGGAGATTACCAGGTAGTTTGGTCCGTCAGGCTGACCCCCAGTCTTCATAGAGGAGATTACTGAGGGATGATGACATTTTGGCAATGTGAATTTAAGAATTCCAGAGTACGGTACCTCTGTATCTGATAGAGAATTGACTATGTGAGGTGTGGCAGTGGGGAGGGTGAAGGTTATCCCAGTGTCTTGTGTTATATAGATAGATTTCAGAATGAACCTGGAACAATCCATTGAAGGGTTTAGGTAAACTGTCTGGGAGGTATAAGTATTTGTAGATAAAAGTGCATAATTGGTGTACATTAATGTCGTAAATAGACAACATATTGAGTTTCTTAAACAAAAACGTTCTTGGTTTGAACTTGAACATATTTTAGAGTTTTGTTAATTTCATACCTGGGCTACAATTGATGGTTATGATCAGACATCTCCAACCCCTTTTTTCATCACTGAAGGCCCAATGAAGAAGAGATATTAAATCATTCCTAGGAAAATGTACAGTACAGTGTCAATATCTTATGAGAAATGTATTTATTGACTGAGGTCTAGGTGCCAGGATTTCCACTGAACATGTGCCTGGTCAATATTGACTCTTATTGCAACACAAAGAGAGAGAGAGGGCTGTGCTCGTGTCTTTTCCTACTACCACTGACTTTGCTGATTTTAACTACTTCATTGAGGAAAAATGTACTTACTATGATATGTGGTTGTCCCACCTAGCTATCTGAAGATGAATATACTTACAATGACAGTGATATGTGGTTGTCCCACCCAGCTATCTGAAGATGAATATACTTACAATGACAGTGATATGTGGTTGTCTCACCCAGCTATCTGAAGATGAATACACTTACAATGACAGTGATATGTGGTTGTCTCACCCAGCTATCTGAAGATGAATACACTTACAATGACAGTGATATGTGGTTGTCTCACCCAGCTATCTGAAGATGAAAACACTTACAATGACAGTGATACAGTGGGGAGAACAAGTATTTGATACACTGCCGATTTTGCAGGTTTTCCTACTTACAAAGCATGTAGAGGTCTGTAATTTTTATCATAGGTACACTTCAACTGTGAGAGACGGAATCTAAAACAAAAATCCAGAAAATCACATTGTATGATTTTTAAGTAATTAATTTGCATTTTATTGCATGACATAAGTATTTGATACATCAGAAAAGCAGAACTTAATATTTGGTACAGAAACCTTTGTTTGCAATTACAGAGATCATACGTTTCCTGTAGTTCTTGACCAGGTTTGCACACACTGCAGCAGGGATTTTGGCCCACTCCTCCATACAGACCTTCTCCAGATCCTTCAGGTTTCGTTGCTGTCGCTGGGCAATACGGACTTTCAGCTCCCTCCAAAGATATTCTATTGGGTTCAGGTCTGGAGAATGGCTAGGCCACTCCAAGACCTTGAGATGCTTCTTACAGAGCCACTCCTTAGTTGCCCTGGCTGTGTGTTTCGGGTCGTTGTCTTGCTGGAAGACCCAGCCACGACCCATCTTCAATGCTCTTACTGAGGGAAGGAGGTTGTTGGCCAAGATCTCGCGATACATGGCCCCATCCATCCTCCCCTCAATACGGTGCAGTCGTCCTGTCCCCTTTGCAGAAAAGCATCCCCAAAGAATGATGTTTCCACCTCCATGCTTCACGGTTGGGATGGTGTTCTTAGAGTTGTACTCATCCTTCTTCTTCCTCCAAACACGGCGAGTGGAGTTTAGACCAAAAAGCTCTATTTTTGTCTCATCAGACCACATGACCTTCTCCCATTCCTCCTCTGGATCATCCAGATGGTCATTGGCAAACTTCAGACGGGCCTGGACATGCGCTGGCTTGAGCAGGGGGACCTTGCGTGCGCTGCAGGATTTTAATCCATGACGGCGTAGTGTGTTACTAATGGTTTTCTTTGAGACTGTGGTCCCAGCTCTCTTCAGGTCATTGACCAGGTCCTGCCGTGTAGTTCTGGGCTGATCCCTCACCTTCCTCATGATCATTGATGCCCCACGAGGTGAGATCTTGCATGGAGCCCCAGACCGAGGGTGATTGACCGTCAACTTCAACTTCTTCCATTTTCTAATAATTGCGCCAACAGTTGTTGCCTTCTCACCAAGCTGCTTGCCTATTGTCCTGTAGCCCATCCCAGCCTTGTGCAGGTCTACAATTTAATCCCTGATGTCCTTACACAGCTCTCTGGTCTTGGCCATTGTGGAGAGGTTGGAGTCTGTTTGATTGAGTGTGTGGACAGGTGTCTTTTATACAGGTAACGAGTTCAAACAGGTGCAGTTAATACAGGTAATGAGTGGAGAACAGGAGGGCTTCTTAAAGAAAAACTAACAGGTCTGTGAGAGCCGGAATTCTTACTGGTTGGTAGGTGATCAAATACTTATGTCATGCAATAAAATGCAAATAATTTCCTTAAAAATCATACAATGTGATTTTCTGGATTTTTGTTTTAGATTCCGTCTCTCACAGTTGAAGTGTACCTATGATAAAAATTACAGACCTCTACATGCTTTGTAAGTAGGAAAACCTGCAAAATCGGCAGTGTATCAAATACTTGTTCTCCCCACTGTATGTGGTTGTCTCACCTAGCTTCCTGAAGATGAATACACTTACAGTGACAGTGATATGTGGTTGTCCCACCCAGCTATCTGAAGATGAATACACTTACAATGACAGTGATATGTGGTTGTCTCACCCAGCTATCTGAAGATGAATACACTTACAATGACAGTGATATGTGGTTGTCCCACCCAGCTATCTGAAGATGAATACACTTACAATGACAGTGATATGTGGTTGTCTCACCCAGCTATCTGAAGATTAATACACTTACAGTGACAGTGATATGTGGTTGTCCCACCCAGCTATCTGAAGATGAATACACTAACTAACTGTAAGTCGCTCTGGATGAGATCTGAATGTAATGGACTTACAGAATGGTGGGACACACAGTGAAGAGTCAATGTTAAAAGCCCTCGCTGATCTGGGCAGACATTATAGGTGTGATTCAACTGTGATTCAACTGTGTAGTGTAGATGTCCTTCTGATTCAGACGGACTGAGGGGGGAGAGGTAGGGGAGGGTTGAAGACCAAAGGGGGAGTCTGTCTCTCTCTCTCTCTGGAGATCACTAGCTGTAATCTGTTAATGGCTGTGCAGCGAGTGCACACAGCACACCTTGGGGTTATCACAATGACAAGCATACAATGCAGTACAATAATAAATAAAAAAACTGCTGAGTCACTTTATCTTCCAGGAAGTAAGGTCTAATTTAGCTTTGAGGATTTATTGATGTTCTTCTAAGGTTTGGACACACCCTCACCCTTCCTCAGGTTTCCCCCAGTCCTTTATTCTCCTTAGGGTTGTAAAATTCCGTGAACTTTCAATAAATTCCCTGGTTTCCTGAAATCCCAGTTGGAGGATTCCCGGAATCGGGAGGGAATAAGCAGGAAATCCATAATCCTCCAAACAGGATTTCTGGAAACCAGGGAATTTATTGAAAGTTCCCTGCTTATTCCCTCCTAATTCTCCTTTTAATCTCTTTTAACCAAAATTCCCTGCTTATTCTCTCCTAATTCTCCTTTTAATCTCTTTTAACCAAAATTCCCTGCTTATTCCCTCCTAATTCTCCTTTTAATCTCTTTTAACCATAATAAGCTTCAGTGAGGACAGGTGTGCTACTTTCGCTTCATTATCTTCATTATCTTCAGAGACAACATAGTCTCTGAAGGACAACATCTGGGGGAATCCTGTCTGTTGATGCATGGTTTTAGTACTATTCATCTTGGTCTTCCAACCATGCTTTCTTAAGTGGTTCTCCTTCCTGGTTGGCTGATTCCCATTCTTGATAGGATAGTGGTGCATTCTATCCATGTCAACCTACCATCATAACAGCACATTATCACAGACATGATATGAAAGTGAGTGATTTTTGGAGGTTTTAACAGTGGCCTGTCTTTTTGTGTGTTACGTATCATGGCTTGACAGCTGCTGCATATGAAGAGTAACAAGTTCCTGACTGTGAATAAGCGTCTGCCTGCCCTACTGGAGAAGAATGCCATGCGGGTCACCCTGGACGGGACGGGGAATGAGGGCTCCTGGCTGTTCATCCAGCCCTTCTGGAAGCTAAGGGCCAACGGAGACAATGTAACTCAACTAACTCCTATTACAGTACAGACTCAAATGACATTAATACACACTAACCTAAATGTTAGCTTCACCAAGAAAAGTACCATAACCACTATCTAGAAGGATACTGCCAATTACAGCATTGGCTTGTTTTTTTACTGTGATGAGTACAGAGTACAGACATCAGTCGGAATGATCAGTCATCCAAGGTACATAACCAGTCTGGTCATGTGTTGTTCTGCAGGTAGTGGTGGGAGACAAGGTGATCCTGAACCCAGTGAATGCAGGCCAGCCTCTACACGCCAGCAACTATGAGCTCTCCGACCACACTGGATGCAAAGAGGTAATGGAGAGTTCTGTCGTCATTACCACATTGTCTGATTCATCCGTGGCAAACTCTCTGGAAGAGTGAGGCTTCTTCCTGTCACACACACCCACCCACCGAACACGCACGCACGCGCACACACACACACACACACACAAACGCATGCAAAACAGTTGTTACTGACGGCAATGATGAATAGCTGTAATGTTAATCTCTCGTGAAACAGATCTACTGGTTTTGAGATTTTAGCTCTGGGTTATCCAGATGAGTCTACTGTAGACGCAACAGGGGTGCCATGCTGAAGCTGTGTGTGTGTGTCTCCCTCTGCAGGTGAACTCTGTGAACTGCAACACTAGCTGGAAGATCAACCTGTTCATGATGTTCAGTGACCATAAGGATGAGGTCTTGAAAGGAGTAAGTCTCCTGTAACGTCCTTGATGTACACTATCTATCAAACTTCTATCACTGTGATCGATTTCTTCTTCACTTTCACAGCCTAACACCAATAATAGCATGAGAACCTCCAG
Organism: Salvelinus alpinus; assembly: GCF_045679555.1. NCBI lineage: Eukaryota > Metazoa > Chordata > Actinopteri > Salmoniformes > Salmonidae > Salvelinus > Salvelinus alpinus. The sequence goes on along the minus strand of NC_092102.1, from coordinate 44,394,581 downwards.
CTTTAGATGAATGCAGCACTTTGTTGGTGTGTCCTGTCAGGGGGATGTAGTGCGGCTGTTCCATGCGGAGCAGGAGAAGTTCCTGACCTGTGACGAGTACAAGGTCAAGCTACATGTGTTCCTCCGTACCACCCTGCGCCAGTCTGCTACCTCTGCCACCAGCTCCAATGCCCTGTGGGAAGTGGAGGTTGGTACACATGTAACGGATGTGAAATGGCTAGCTAGTTAGCGGGTACGCGCTAGTAGCGTTTCAATCAGTTACGTCACTTGCTCTGAAACCTAGATGTAGGGGTGCCCCTTGCTCTGCAAGGGCCGCGGCTTTTGTGGAGCGATGGGTAACGACGCTTCGTGGGTGTCAGTTGTTGATGTGTGCAGAAGGTCCCTGGTTCGCGCCCGTGTCGGGGCGAGGGGACGGTTTAAAGTTATACTGTTACACACACACACACACACACACACACACAATATGCTCTGTTGTACCGTAGCTAAATGGTTTAAGGAATGACTGAAGTTTGTTTTGATGGTGTGATTTTTTTTCTCCCCAAGGTGGTGCATCATGATCCGTGTCGAGGAGGAGCCGGACACTGGAACACTCTCTATCGGTTTAAACACCTTGCCACAGGGAGTTACCTGGCAGCTGAGGTAACACACCGCTGCACTACTGGTTATTGAACCACGGCTTTTAGTCACCACGTTGTGGTCATTATAGTGAAGTTGTTCATTATATTGATGTGTTGATGTGTTGATGTGTTGATGTGTTGATGTATTGATGTATTGATGTGTTGATGTATTGATGTGTTGATGTATTGATGTATTGATGTGTTGATGTATTGATGTATTGATGTGTTGATGTATTGATGTATTGATGTGTTGATGTGTTGATGTGTTGATGTGTTGATGTGTTGATGTATTGATGTATTGATGTGTTGATGTGTTGATGTGTTGATGTATTGATGTGTTGATGTATTGATGTATTGATGTATTGATGTGTTGATGTGTTGATGTATTGATGTGTTGATGTGTTGATGTATTGATGTGTTGATGTATTGATGTGTTGATGTGTTGATGTATTGATGTATTGATGTGTTGATGTGTTGATGTATTGATGTGTTGATGTGTTGATGTATTGATGTGTTGATGTGTTGATGTTGGGTCGTTTTACTTCATTGAGCACGATGTGTTGATGTGTTGATGTATTGATGTGTTGATGTGTTGATGTTGGGTCGTTTTACTTCATTGAGCACGATGTGTTGATGTATTGATGTGTTGATGTGTTGATGTTGGGTCGTTTTACTTCATTGAGCACGATGTGTTGATGTGTTGATGTATTGATGTGTTGATGTGTTGATGTGTTGATGTGTTGATGTATTGATGTATTGATGTGTTGATGTGTTGATGTGTTGATGTATTGATGTGTTGATGTGTTGATGTTGGGTCGTTTTACTTCATTGAGCACGATGTGTTGATGTATTGATGTGTTGATGTATTGATGTGTTGATGTATTGATGTATTGATGTGTTGATGTGTTGATGTGTTGATGTATTGATGTGTTGATGTATTGATGTGTTGATGTGTTGATGTATTGATGTGTTGATGTGTTGATGTATTGATGTGTTGATGTATTGATGTGTTGATGTATTGATGTATTGATGTGTTGATGTATTGATGTGTTGATGTATTGATGTGTTGTTATCGTTGCTTTAGGAAAATCCGGGTTACAAAGGTGACGGTGTTGAAATCCAGACGTTGTTGATTGAAGATACGGTACGCATACTATATTATTTGACTGTCTAGGGTTACTCATGCCGGTGTGATGCTGACAGTCAGTGGTACTGTGTTAAACCCTGACCCTTGACCCCTGCCCTCTAGCAGGACAGTAGAAGAAAACTGAAGATTTTGGGTGAGAGGATCAAGTACAAGCTGTCGGCTATGCCACATGGGAATGACATTGCCTCTTTGTTTGAGCTAGACCCCACAACTCTGCAGAAAACAGACTCCTTTGTGCCAAGGTAGTGTACTGCATCGACTCTGCACAGACTGTACCATACAGTAAAGACTTACAGTATGTTTCACTGGCTCTCTATTGTAAACTTTCTTCCTCTCAGGAATTCGTATGTGCGCCTCATACACCTATGCACCAACACGTGGATCCAGAGCACCAACGTGCCCATAGATATAGATGAGGAGAGACCTATTAGACTCATGGTAAGTACAGGCTGTTGTACATGCACTGTCACTTGACACTGACTTCCTGTCAGATACAGACAGTCTTTCTGTTCCATCTCCCTCTCTTAGCTGGGCACCTGTCCTACCAAAGAGGATAAGGAGGCCTTTGCCATCGTGTCAGTGCCAGTGATGGAGATCCGGGACCTGGACTTTGCCAACGATGCCAGTTTCATGTTGAGCACCGTAGTGGACAGGTTTAACGAGGGATTTATCAGCCCCAATGACAGAAGGTAAAGTGTCTGCAGAAAAGGCTTAAAAATATATCCATGAAATCAAACCATTTTTATGAAAGAAAGCTTTTGGTCTGTTTCCTCTCCGTTCTACTTGATTGAAGTCAGCATTTTAAGAGCTGCACTGTAGCAGTCAATAGGGTTAGTTCCCTGGCCAGACCAGTAACAGCTGTGTGTGTCCTTTTCCTTGACACTGCAGGTTTGCCATTAAGCTGCTAGAGGACCTGGTGTTCTTTGTGGTGGACACGCCCAACAGCGGTCAGGTTGTGCTAGATGTGGTGATGACCAAGGTCAACCGAGAGAGACAGAAACTCATGAGGGAACAAAACATCCTCAAACAGGTCAGAAGAACCATTTTAAACAAGCCTAGTGTAATGACGCCTGCCTAAACATCAGATTGATGATCACATATAGGTTTATCTTTTCTTGTCATAATTATATCCATATTGTCACATGTTACCTTGAATATTTCTCTATTCTTTTGTCCTGCCACAGATCTTTGGGATCCTGAAGGCCCCGTTCAAGGATAAAGGGGCAGAAGGCCCATTGCTGCGATTGGAGGAGCTGTCAGACCAGAAGAATTCCCCCTACCAGTACATGTTTCGCCTCTGTTACCGGGTGCTGCGACATTCACAGCAGGACTACCGCAAGAACCAGGTACTGTACACCAGATTGACTCACATTCTGTAACAGGGTAGATTACTTTTCCTGGCCCAAGATAAAATGATTGATCCCTGGGCCTCCTTTGCTGCTAAAGGCTAAAGCTAAATGCTGAAGCTAAATGTAGAGCAACAGGCCACTTGGATGATACACAAAGTGGCTGACAGCACAAAAAATCCCCACTCTTGCCCCTCTCCCCCCACCCCTCCCTAAGGAGCACATAGCCAAGCAGTTTGGGTTGATGCAGTCTCAGATTGGCTATGACATCCTAGCTGAGGACACCATCACTGCCCTGCTACACAACAACCGCAAGCTGCTGGAGAAACACATCACTAAGAAGGAGGTGGAGACCTTCGTTAGCCTGGTCCGCAAGAACAGGGAACCCAGGTGAGGAGAGAGACACCCCCCCCCCCCCCAACTAATATTCAAATAATATTTCTGTTCATTCAAAACCTTTGTGGTGTAACTTAAACATGGGCCTGTTTCCCCTCAGGTTTCTGGACTACCTGTCAGATCTTTGTGTGTCCAATAACGTGGCCATTTCTGTAACTCAGGAGTTGATCTGTAAGTGTGTGCTGGATCCCAGGAACCAAGACATTCTCATCAAGACTGAGTAAGTGGTGCTCTTCTTTACTGTGTATATTCCTACACACACAAACACACAGTTGACATGCAATGGCCTCTCTCTCTCTGTGTGTGTGTTTTCTTCTGGGTTGAGTGTTCATGATTTAATGTTTTTGCCCATGCAGACGGCGCGTGCCCAAAGAGATGCCCCATGCCACTGAATACATGGGCATGGAAGAGTATTCTGACGATGATGAGGTGTGGCTGGTCTGGACTGACAAGACCAATGAGAAGCAAGAGAAGGGCATCAGACAGCTAGCCCAGGAGGCCAGACAGGGGAACGCTCATGACGAGAACGTGCTCAGATACTATAGGTAGATGGATTTATTTATTTTGTATTTTTATTTAACCTTTATTTATCCTGAAGGAGACTACTTATCTAACATCAGTGGGTGCAACTTTGGTTTTAGAAGTGGGGGGATAACTTGGCGGGGGGGAAGTGGGGTGATAACTTGGCGGGGGGGCCTGGGTGGCCTCCCATTTTTGTGGGGCATCTAAATCTTATTTCCTGCATTTTTACACAATCTAATATGACCCATGACCCTTCTAGCCGTCTCTATTTAGAACAACAAAAAGTAAGCAAAAATGCCCACAGTCATCAAGCTGGGTAAGAGATAGTTATTAAATATGTTTAAGTGATTGCTAAGACTGAACTAGATCAATAATAATTAAATAATCAATATTGTGTTGCACCTTTAACCAATAGCCTAACAAATGAACAGCTCTTACAAATAAAGTACAAAGACATCCTCTATATCTGTCACGTGTGCGCCCTCTCCGGCCTCTAGGTCACCAGGCTGCTCATTATGACTCACACCCGTCACCATCGTTACACGCGTCAGCGCATAATGACACTCACCTGGACACCATCACGTCCTTGATTACCTGCCCTTTATATATGTCACTCCCTTTGGTTCCTTCCTTCCCCAGGCGTCATTGTTTCTGTTCCTGGGTCATGTCTGTGCGTTGTTTGTGTTACGTGTTTGTTTCATTTATTTATTAAATCACTCACTCCCTGAACTTGCATCCCGACTCTCAGCGCACATCGTTACAATATCAAATTTCAGCCAGAACGCCTAGCCAGCCCTCTCAAGGGAAAGTTTGGGGAAACAAAAGTTTAATACAAACACTCCTACATCCACACATTAACACACAGAAACAGTCCATCCTCCATATCATAGGCCTAATAGTACTGTAGAACTCTTCTTACTTGCACACTATAGCTGGGTCACCCCGTCCTGCCGCTAGGGGTCCACGGCCCTGTAGCACACTATAGCTGGGTCACCCCGTCCTGCCGCTAGGGGTTCACGGCCCTGTAGCACACTATAGCTGGGTCACCCCGTCCTGCCGCTAGGGGTCCACGGCCCTGTAGCACACTATAGCTGGGTCACCCCGTCCTGCCGCTAGGGGTCCACGGCCCTGTAGCACACTATAGCTGGGTCACCCCGTCCTGCCGCTAGGGGTCCACGGCCCTGTAGCACACTATAGCTGGGTCACCCCGTCCTGCCGCTAGGGGTCCACAGCCCTGTAGCACACTATAGCTGGGTCACCCCGTCCTGCCACTAGGGGTCCACGGCCTGTAGCACACTATAGCTGGGTCACCCCGTCCTGCCGCTAGGGGTCCACGGCCCTGTAGCACACTATAGCTGGGTCACCCCGTCCTGCCGCTAGGGGTCCACGGCCCTGTAGCACACTATAGCTGGGTCACCCCGTCCTGCCGCTAGGGGTCCACGGCCCTGTAGCACACTATAGCTGGGTCACCCCGTCCTGCCGCTAGGGGTCCACAGCCCTGTAGCACACTATAGCTGGGTCACCCCGTCCTGCCACTAGGGGTCCACGGCCTGTAGCACACTATAGCTGGGTCACCCCGTCCTGCCGCTAGGGGTCCACGGCCCTGTAGCACACTATAGCTGGGTCACCCCGTCCTGCCGCTAGGGGTCCACGGCCCTGTAGCACACTATAGCTGGGTCACCCCGTCCTGCCGCTAGGGGTCCACGGCCCTGTAGCACACTATAGCTGGGTCACCCCGTCCTGCCGCTAGGGGTCCACGGCCCTGTAGCACACTATAGCTGGGTCACCCCGTCCTGCCGCTAGGGGTCCACGGCCCTGTAGCACACTATAGCTGGGTCACCCCGTCCTGCCGCTAGGGGTCCACGGCCCTGTAGCACCCCAACACACCCCACTCAGCTATAGGATCTTAGTGAAACATTCAGTATTGGTTTCAGGTGTGTTAGGCCAAGGCCAGAGTGAAAACCAACAGTACAGCAGAGCCCCAGGGGCAGGACTGAGCAGCCCAGCAGCTAGGGATTGCCTAAATAGGTATCTCCTCTGACATGGGCATGTTTTCAATACAGACTTATTTTGTCGTACAGTATTCTACATAAGGGTTTTAGACCTTATGAAAGTTGCCCAGTATACCCTTAATCTTGTAATAAATCTAGTGATACATAACTTGACATTTCTTCCATCCATAATGGGAGGATAACCAACCTTCCAATTAATGGCAATGCATTTCTTAGCTGCTATAAATTCTAGGTTACACAGTTTCTTCTGATAAGTCTACAGTATCAACATTCCAAGCAAAGAAAAAACAGAGTGAAGGGAGAATCTGTAGACATGTTGAGATAAAATAACATACTCTTTGCCAGAATTTAGCCTTCACAAGAACATAACATATGCAAATATGTCCCCCTTTGTGTTTTACACCTCCAGCAGAATGACATTTCTCAGTGCCTGATAATCACGTTCGCTGGCATATAGTACGTTCTCTGGATGGTCTTAAACTGCAGTCATTTATGTCTGAGATTATATGAACATGACGGGGCATTTAAACACATCTGTATCCATTCATCATCATCAATAGTGTCTCCCAGGTCTTCCTTACATTTTTGTTTTACATGTTTTGTCTCATTGCGAAAAGCCTTGCAACCCTTGATACAGTTTGGAAATCAACTTTAGAGGTTTGTCAGACTGCCTTAAAATAGTTTCAATAAACTGTGTCTGCAAAAGTTCACCTCAGCACCGTCACAGACTGGTCTTCCCTAGCTGCCTGACCTCTGCGCCGTCACAGACTGGTCTTCCCTAGCTGCCTGACCTCTGCACCGTCACAGACTGGTCTTCCCTTACTGCCTGACCTCAGCACCGTCACAGACTGGTCTTCCCTAGCCGCCTGACCTCTGCGCCGTCACAGACTGGTCTTCCCTAGCTGCCTGACCTCTGCGCCGTCACAGACTGGTCTTCCCTGGCTGCCTGACCTCTGCGCCGTCACAGACTGGTCTTCCCTAGCTGCCTGACCTCTGCACCGTCACAGACTGGTCTTCCCTTACTGCCTGACCTCAGCACCGTCACAGACTGGTCTTCCCTAACTGCCTGACCTCAGCACCGTCAAAGACTGGTCTTCCCTAGCTGCCTGACCTCAGCACCGTCATAGACTGGTCTTCCCTAGCTGCCTGACCTCTGCACCGTCACAGACTGGTCTTCCCTAGCTGCCTGACCTCAGCACCGTCACAGACTGGTCTTCCCTAGCTGCCTGACCCTGATGAGACCCCTGTTCACCATCTGATCCTGCTCAGATGAGGCATGACAAAGAATTACCTTGGTGTACATTTATACATTATATTATCCAAGAATAAAAATGGTTAAATAACTGAAATGACCATTATTCCCTGATCCCAGACTGTACCCATCAACTCAAGATGGAACTTTGTATCCATTCACTGATTGTTATAATATATACAGCACAATTCACCTGAGCTCCGTAGACTGGTCTTCCCTGGCTATGACACCTGTCACTATCTGATCCTGCTAAGACATGATGAGCATAGTGTTGTGTACTGACTGTGCACCATGACAGGGAAGCTTGTAGAGCTGTCAGTGTGAAACGTAGTGAATTAATTAGGGAAGCTGACAGATCAATAAAGTTACATTGCTATACTGACGAATAAAAACTCATATTGCGCTGAAAAAAATAAATAATAGAATATCGGATGTCAATCGTTTGGCCATCTGGTTTCATTGTTTGATTCAGGTCTGGTGTGATTGAGACAAAAATATTAGCTAAAGTTAGTGAGCTTGCTAGCGTTAGCTAACTTTTGGCTAGCTCTAGCTAATGGTACATCATCAAATGTACTTCTGTTGAAATGGGACAAAACAAAGGCTAGAAAACATTTCCATACACACAAAAGCTGTTAGATACTGCTACCTGACAGATAGGTAGAGGCTAGCTAGAGCTGAACTGGCTGTGGTAGCTAAGTAGTTCATTCACTTCAGTCGAGAGGGAATGAAACATTAGCGAACGTAACATGTCAGTTACACTACTAGCTCAGCACTGGGAATAAATACTTGTTCCCCCCTGTCAAACAGCAGTTACCTTGCCAGCTAGATCAGTCAGCTAAAGAGTTGCCAGTTTCTGCTCTGCTTGCTTTTACAACTCATTGAAAGAGCGTAACAGACAGCAGCTGCCGCTGTTCATCTCTCCCATGCTGGTCCTATACACCAGCTTTCAGAAGCTTTGCCTACCTGACCTCTCTGAGGCAGCCGCATGGTCCTAAAGCACACCGTTGCCATGTTTTGTATCACAGTGCAATGATAAAACTAGGGGGAGGACAAACATGCAATTTCATAATGCGGGGGGGGGGGTCACGTCCCCCCTGTCCACAGTGAAAGTTGCACCCCTTCCATTATGTCTCGATATGGGAATGTACTGTTACTAAAGGTAATGTGAACAGGAAATTGTACTAATCTGAAGTATTTCAACCCTGGGACCTACTTTGATGAAGTCTTGTGTATGCTTCATTGTCAAACCTTCCCCTTTGTCCCTGCAGGTACCAGCTGAAGCTGTATGCGCGGATATGTCTGGACCGCCAGTATCTGGCCATAGGTGAGATCTCTAAGCAGCTGGATGTGGAACTCATCTTCCTGTGTATGATGGACGAGACGCTGCCCTTTGACCTCAGAGCCTCCTTCTGCAGACTCATGCTGCACACGCACGTGGACCGAGACCCCCAGGAGCTGGTGACCCCTGTCAAGTTTGCACGTCTGTGGACAGAGATCCCAACCTCCATCACAATTAAAGAGTAAGACATCAAGCATTTTTCCCAGAACATTGCATTGTGCACATTGAGGTACAGTTTAACTCAGGCTGTGTATTTCTATATTTCTTTATCTCTTCCCTTGCTTAGTTATGATTCCAACATGGATGACTTGCGGGACAATAAGAAGAACAAGTTTGCCAACACCATGGTGTTCATGGAGGAGTACCTCAACAATGTCCTCAATGACGACCTGCCTTTCGCTGACGAGGAGAAGAACAAACTCACCTATGAGGTGTCAATTCCCTTCTCATTCCTATTCTCATTTAACAATACTGTGAATACCTCAAAAACACCTACAGTGGGGAGAACAAGTATTTGATATACTGCCGATCTTGCAGGTTTTCCTACTTACAAAGCATGTAGAGGTCTGTAATTTTTATCATAAGTACACTTCAACTGTGAGAGATGGAATCTAAAACAAAAATCCAGAAAATCACATTGTATGATTTTTAAGTAATTAATTAGCATTTTATTGCATGACATAAGTATTTGATCACCTACCAACCAGTAAGAATTCTGGCTCTCACAGATCTGTTAGTTTTTCTTTAAGAAGCCCTCCTGTTCTCCACTCATTACCTGTATTAACTGCACCTGTTTGAACTCGTTAACTGTATAAAAGACACCTGTCCACACACTCAATCAAACAGACTCCAACCTCTCCACAATGGCCAAGACCAGAGAGCTGTGTAAGGACATCAGGGATAAAATTGTAGATCTGCACAAGGCTGGGATGGGCTACAGGACAATAGGCAAGCAGCTTGGTGAGAAGGCAACAACTGTTGGTGCAATTATTAGAAAATGGAAGAAGTTCAAGATGACGGTCAATCACCCTCGGTCTGGGGCTCCATGCAAGATCTCGCCTCGTGGGGCATCAATGATCATGAGGAAGGCGAGGGATCAGCCCAGAACTACACGGCAGGACCTGGTCAATGACCTGAAGAGAGCTGGGACCACAGTCTCAAAGAAAACCATTAGTAACACACTACGCCGTCATGGATTAAAATCCTGCAGCGCATGCAAGGTCCCCCTGCTCAAGCCAGCGCATGTCCAGGCCCCTCTGAAGTTTGCCAATGACCATCTGGATGATTCAGAGGAGGAATGGGAGAAGGTCATGTGGTCTGATGAGACAAAAATAGAGCTTTTTGGTCTAAACACCACTCCCCGTGTTTGGAGGAAGAAGAAGGATGAGTACAACCCCAAGAACACCATCCCAACCGTGAAGCATGGAGGTGGAAACATCATTCTTTGGGGATGCTTTTCTGCAAAGGGGACAGGACGACTGCACCGTATTGAGGGAAGGATGGATGGGGCTATGTATCGCGAGATCTTGGCCAACAACCTCCTTCCCTCAGTAAGAGCATTGAAGATGGGTCGTGGCTGGGTCTTCCAGCATGACAACGACCCGAAACACACAGCCAGGGCAACTAAGGAGTGGCTCCGTATGAAGCATCTCAAGGTCCTGGAGTGGCCTAGCCAGTCTCCAGACCTGAACCCAATAGAACATCTTTGGAGGGAGCTGAAAGTCCGTATTGCCCAGCGACAGCCCCGAAACCTGAAGGATCTGGAGAAGGTCTGTATGGAGGAGTGGGCCAAAATCCCTGCTGCAGTGTGTGCAAACCTGGTCAAGAACTACAGGAAATGTATGATCTCTGTAATTGCAAACAAAGGTTTCTGTACCAAATATTAAGTTCTACTTTTCTGATGTATCAAATACTTATGTCATGCAATAAAATGCAAATTAATTACTTAAAAATCATACAATGATTTGTTTTAGATTCCGTCTCTCACAGTTGAAGTGTACCTATGATAAAAAATTACAGACCTCTACATGCTTTGTAAGTAGGAAAACCTGCAAAATCGGCAGTGTCTCAAATACTTGTTCTCCCCACTGTATATTTGGTAATGGGACAAGCACTCTCTGGCTCGCGACCACTTTAGAATGATAACTGCTAGAATGATAACTGCTAGAATGTTCTGTCCCCTCAGGTGGTTAGCCTCGCCAGACACCTCATCTACTTCGGCTTTTACAGTTTCTTTGAGCTGCTGAGGTTGACACGCACTCTTCTGGGAATCATTGACTGTATTCCCAACCCTTCACTTCACCCAGTGCTCCAGGACGATGGCAGTGGTAAGAGGATAAGAAACACCTCTTCTCTGCATTCAACAGTATTAGGGGAGAGTTACCACACATTTTATGAAAAACAAATCGGTACAACTGACGTTCATATTCGGGTTTCCTCAATGCTTTTCACCATCTCCGTAATAATGAAGTAGTTTCAGGGTTCTTTACATCTCCCATTCTGTGTTTTAGGAAAGACCACGAAGCGTTCCATCCATGGCGTGGGTCAGATGATGTCCACCATGGTACTGAGCAGGAAACAGTCCATGTTTGGAGGTCCAGGGAGGAGTGTTTCCATTATAGAAGGACCGAACCGCAGCAAGGACAGCATCGGCAAACAGGACATCACCGTCATGGACACCAAGTTGAAAATACTGGAAATCCTGCAGGTTTGATAAACCTACTGGAAGCTACGACATCTTCTCATAGGGTTGTGTTTATGCTTGTAATGGAAAACAAGTCATAGCCCTTCATGTATCCCTTTTAATGCTAAGCGCTGTTCTTTCTCTTGTTGATCTTCAGTTTATCCTGAATGTCCGCCTGGACTACCGGCTCTCCTTCCTGCTGTCCGTCTTCAAGAAAGAGTTTGTTGATGTTTATCCCATGGCAGATGCCGATGCTACAACATCAATGGAGCAAGCAGGTAGTGCAGTAGCTATTTTAAGGGACCCATTGCTCTCTACTAACCAGGCCTTATACATTATTCCTCTTTGAACAGCTTCTCTCCACCTCAATAAGTCACATTCTTAACTCTGTCTTTCAACAGCCACCATCAACCTGCAGCACATAGGAGATCAGGCAGAGGCCATGTTTGGTGTGGGGTAGGTTCACCACTGAAGTCCTTCTCCAGAACATGTGTTGTTGTTATAATAGTAATTTAGCAGATGCTTTTATTCAAAGCGACTTACGTTCATGCGTGCATACATTTTACATACAGTGGGGCAAAAAAGTATTTAGTCAGCCACCAATTGTGCAAGTTCTCCCACTTAAAAAGATGAGAGAGGCCTGTAATTTTCATCATAGGTACACTTCAACTATGACAGACAAAATGAGGGAAAAAAATCCAGAAAATCACATTGTAGGATTTTTAATGAATTTCTTTGCAAATTATGGTGGAAAATAAGTATTTGGTCAACTACAAACAAGCAAGATATCTGTCTCTCACAGACCTGTAACTTCTTCTTTAAGAGGCTCCTCTGTCCTCCACTCGTTACCTGTATTAATGGCACCTGTTTGAACTTGTTATCAGTATAAAAGACACCTGTCCACAACCTCAAACAGTCACACTCCAAACTCCACTATGGCCAAGACCAAAGAGCTGTCAAAGGACACCAGAAACAAAATTGTAGACCTGCACCAGGCTGGGAAGACTGAATCTGCAATAGGTAAGCAGCTTGGTTTGAAGAAATCAACTGTGGGAGCAATTATTAGGAAATGGAAGACATACAAGACCACTGATAATCTCCCTCGATCTGGGGCTCCATGCAAGATCTCACCCCGTGGGGTCAAAATGATCACAAGAACGGTGAGCAAAAATCCCAGAACCACACGGGGGGACCTAGTGAATGACCTGCAGAGAGCTGGGACCAAAGTAACAAAGCCTACCATCAGTAACACACTACGCCGCCAGGGACTCAAATCCTGCAGTGCCAGACGTGTCCCCCTGCTTAAGCCAGTACATGTCCAGGCCCGTCTGAAGTTTGCTAGAGAGCATTTGGATGATCCAGAAGAAGATTGGGAGAATGTCATATGGTCAGATGAAACCAAAATATAACTTTTTGGTAAAAACTAAACTCGTCGTGTTTGGAGGACAAAGAATGCTGAGTTGCATCCAAAGAACACCATACCTACTGTGAAGCATGGGGGTGGAAACATCATGCTTTGGGGCTGTTTTTCTGCAAAGGGACCAGGACGACTGATCCGTGTAAAGGACAGAATGAATGGGGCCATGTATCGTGAGATTTTGAGTGAAAACCTCCTTCCATCAGCAAGGGCATTGAAGATGAAACGTGGCTGGGTCTTTCAGCATGACAATGATCCCAAACACACCGCCCGGGCAACGAAGGAGTGGCTTCGTAAGAAGCATTTCAAGGTCCTGGAGTGGCCTAGCCAGTCTCCAGATCTCAACCCCATAGAAAATCTTTGGAGGGAGTTGAAAGTCCGTGTTGCCCAGCAATAGCCCCAAAACATCACTGCTCTAGAGGAGATCTGCATGGAGGAATGGGCCAAAATACCAGCAACAGTGTGTGAAAACCTTGTGAAGACTTACAGAAAACGTTTGTCATTGCCAACAAAGGGTATATAACAAAGTATTGAGAAACTTTTGTTATTGACCAAATACTTATTTTCCACCATAATTTCCAAATCAATTCATTAAAAATCCTACAATGTGATTTTCTGGATTTATTTTTCTCATTTTGTCTGTCATAGTTGAAGTGTACCTATGATGAAAATTACAGGCCTCTCTCATCTTTTTAAGTGGGAGAACTTGCACAATTGGTGGCTGACTAAATACTTTTTTGCCCCACTGTATGGGCAGTCCCGGGAACTGAAACCACGATCCTGGCATTGCAAGAGCCATGCTCTACCAACTGAGACACAGAGGAGCGCATGCTAACCCGTGACTGTGTCCTGTCAGGAAGGGGAACTGCATGCTAACCCGTGACTGTGTCCTGTCAGGAAGGGGAACAGCATGCTAACCTGTGACTGTGTCCTGTCAGGAAGGGGAACAGCATGCTAACCCGTGACTGTGTCCTCCTGTCAGGAAGGGGAACAGCATACTAACCCGTGACTGTGTCCTGTCAGGAAAGGGAACAGCATGCTAACCCGTGACTGTGTCCTGTCAGGCAGGGGAACAGCATGCTAACCTGTGACTGTGTCCTGTCAGGCAGGGGAACAGCATGCTAACCTGTGACTGTGTCCTGTCAGGCAGGGGAACAGCATACTAACCCGTGACTGTGTCCTGTCAGGCAGGGGAACAGCATACTAACCCGTGACTGTGTCCTGTCAGGAAGGGGAACAGCATGCTAACCCGTGACTGTGTCCTGTCAGGAAGGGGAACAGCATGCTAACCCGTGACTGTGTCCTCCTGTCAGGAAGGGGAACAGCATGCTAACCCGTGACTGTGTCCTCCTGTCAGGAAGGGGAACAGCATGCTAACCCGTGACTGTGTCCTCCTGTCAGGAAGGGGAACAGCATACTAGAGGTGGATGATGAGGGAGGTCGAATGTTCTTGAGGGTGTTGATCCACCTCACCATGCATGATTACCCTCCATTGGTGTCTGGGGCCCTCCAGCTGCTCTTCAAGCACTTCAGCCAGAGACAGGAGGTCCTGCACACTTTTAAACAGGTAAGGAGATCAATTCAAAATGATGAAATCACTGAAGGCAAACAAATAATAAACAAACAATAATGACCTGCACTCCAATATAAACTTGGTACAGTATCTGCAAGTACTCTATTGCCATCTCGTTCTTATACAGTATCTATATATTCTTGCTATCTTTGTTTCCTGGTCTCTCTGAAATTCTCTCCATGTTGTCCTCAGGTCCAGTTGCTGATCTCGGGGCAGGATGTTGATAACTACAAGCTGATAAAGAGTGACCTTGACCTTCTCCGCACCATGGTGGAGAAGTCTGAGCTCTGGGTGGACAAGAAGAGCGGCTCTGGAGGAGGGGAGGGGAAGAAAGACAAGAAGGACAAAAATGAAAATGTAGAGGTGAGGGCTTTAGATTGAAGAAACTCTATTATTACCAGTGTAGGGACTAACACCGTGCTAACAGCACTTATTGTAGGGACTAACACCGTGCTAACAGCACTTATTGTAGGGACTAACACCGTGCTAACAGCACTTATTGTAGGGACTAACACCGTGCTAACAGCACTTAGTGTAGGGACTAACACCGTGCTAACAACACTTAGTGTAGGGACTAACACCGTGCTAACAACACTTAGTGTAGGGACTAACACCGTGCTAACAACACTTAGTGTTGGGACTAACACCGTGCTAACAGCACTTAGTGTTGGGACTAACACCGTGCTAACAGCACTTAGTGTAGGGACTAACACCGTGCTAACAGCTCTTAGTGTTGGGACTAACACCGTGCTAACAGCACTTAGTGTTGGGACTAACACCGTGCTAACAGCACTTAGTGTTGGGACTAACACCGTGCTAACAGCACTTAGTGTAGGGACTAACACCGTGCTAACAGCTCTTAGTGTTGGGACTAACACCGTGCTAACAGCACTTAGTGTTGGGACTAACACCGTGCTAACAGCACTTAGTGTTGGGACTAACACCGTGCTAACAGCACTTAGTGTTGGGACTAACACCGTGCTAACAGCACTTAGTGTAGGGACTAACACCGTGCTAACAGCACTTAGTGTAGGGACTAACACCGTGCTAACAGCACTTAGTGTAGGGACTAACACCGTGCTAACAGCACTTAGTGTAGGGACTAACACCGTGCTAACAGCACTTAGTGTAGGGACTAACACCGTGCTAACAGCACTTAGTGTAGGGACTAACACCGTGCTAACAGCACTTAGTGTTGGGACTAACACCGTGCTAACAACACTTAGTGTTGGGACTAACACCGTGCTAACACCACTTAGTGTAGGGACTAACACCGTGCTAACACCACTTAGTGTTGGGACTAACACCGTGCTAACAGCACTTAGTGTAAGGACTAACACCGTGCTAACAGCACTTAGTGTAGGGACTAACACCGTGCTAACAGCACTTAGTGTTGGGACTAACACCGTGCTAACAACACTTAGTGTTGGGACTAACACCGTGCTAACAACACTTAGTGTTGGGACTAACACCGTGCTAACAGCACTTAGTGTAGGGACTAACACCGTGCTAACAGCACTTAGTGTTGGGACTAACACCGTGCTAACAGCACTTAGTGTAGGGACTAACACCGTGCTAACAGCACTTAGTGTAAGGACTAACACCGTGCTAACAGCACTTAGTGTAAGGACTAACACCGTGCTAACAGCACTTATTGTAGGGACTAACACCGTGCTAACAGCACTTAGTGTTGGGACTAACACCGTGCTAACAACACTTAGTGTAGGGACTAACACCGTGCTAACAGCACTTAGTGTTGGGACTAACACCGTGCTAACACTTAGTGTAGGGACTAACACCGTGCTAACAACACTTCTGATTTCCTTTTAGATGGACTTAGAGGATGTGACCCTGAAGAAAGAGCAGTCGGATAAGAGCAATGAGAACTACCAGAAAGTCAGAGAGGTGTGTATCTTTTCCTTTGGAACTGTCACGTTGTCCTTCACCCAGGTTAGCATGTCCCCGTGGAGTAGTGTCACCCAGGTTAGCATGTCCCGTAGTCCCCGTGGAGTAGTGTCACCCAGGTTAGCATGTCCCGTAGTCCCCGTGGAGTAGTGTCACCCAGGTTAGCATGTCCCGTAATCCCCGTGGAGTAGTGTCACCCAGGTTAGCATGTCCCGTAATCCCCGTGGAGTAGTGTCACCCAGGTTAGCATGTCCCGTAATCCCCGTGGAGTAGTGTCACCCAGGTTAGCATGTCCCGTAATCCCCGTGGAGTAGTGTCACCCAGGTTAGCATGTCCCGTAATCCCCGTGGAGTAGTGTCACCCAGGTTAGCATGTCCCGTAGTCCCCGTGGAGTAGTGTTGGGCTGTATTTCTGAAGACATTCTGTTTCCTCCAGATCATGGAGCGTCTGAATAAGATGTGCAGCACGGGGGTGTGGAAGAAGCAGCAGAGACTCCTGAAGAACATGGGAGCCCACAAAGTGATGCTGGACCTGTTGCAGGTGTCATACGATCAGGTGGGGGATGTACGTGAACGGTGCCCCCACACTGACAACCAAACACATAGTCCAATACTAACATATCTACTAAAACATCCCGGTGTTGTTATTTAAAGCCACCCTAAATAACATGACTTCTGTCTCTCTCTCTCTCTCACACTTTCCTGGGTTTCAGCATGACACCAAGATGCAAGGGATCATCAGGTGCACTCACCTGTTCCTGCAGAAGTTCTGCATGGGGAACCTGGAGAACCAGGTGCTGCTTCATAAGAACCTCAGCCTCTTCCTGAACCCAGGAGTGAGTGAATTCACACACCATGTTGTTTTCTACTTCAATCCATCCTATTCTCATCAGACGTAATAATGAACCATCTCTCCCCCTTTCCCTCTCTCCCTTTCTCTCTTCCCCTCTCTCTCTCCCTTCCCCTCTCTCTTTTTTCCCATCTCTCCCTCTCTATCCCTTCCCTCTCTCCCTTCTCTTCCTCTTGCTCTCTCTCTCCCTTTCCCCTTTCTCTCTGTCCCTTTCCCCTCTCTCTTTCTCTCGGTCCCTTCCCCTCTCTCTTCCTTCCTTCCTCTCTCTCTCCCTTCCCCCCTCTCACTTTCTCACTCGCTCTCTCCCCCTTTCTCCCTCGCTCTCTCTCTCCCTTACCCTCTCTCCTCCTCTCTCTCGCTCTCTCCCCCTTCCCCCGTCTCTCTCCCTCCCTCCAGCTCATGGAGGCTGAGACAGTTCAGCACATCTTCAGTAATAACTACCAGCTGTGTACAGAGATCAGTGAGAACGTGCTGCAGCACTTCGTCCACTGCCTGGCCACTCACGGACGCCACGTCCAGTACCTCAACTTCCTGCACACCATCATCAAGGCCGAGGGGAAGTATGTGAAGAAGTGTCAGGACATGATCATGACTGAGGTAAGGGACCTTCCCCCACAACCCATTGTTAACCCTGACTTTTTAATTGGTATGGAATCAACCCATTGTTAACCCTGACTTTTTAATTGGTATGGAATCAACCCATTGTTAACCCTGACTTTTTAATTGGTATGGAATCAACCCATTGTTAACCCTGACTTTTTAATTGGTATGGAATCAACCCATTGTTAACCCTGACTTTTTAATTGGTATGGAATCAACCCATTGTTAACCCTGACTTTTTAATTGGTATGGAATCAACCCATTGTTAACCCTGACTTTTTAATTGGTATGGAATCAACCCATTGTTAACCCTGACTTTTTAATTGGTATGGAATCAACCTGTAAAAGTTGTAAATAATGCAGAAGTTTTTTCCATGTTTATCTTGTCTAGTCTGTTTTACAATCCAAAGTTTGTCTGAAACGCTGCTAAAATAACAGATGAACCACATCCAGCCACATCAATCACATCGATAATGATGTAATTGTTCCTCTCACACGGTGTGGTTGTCTCCCCTCTAGTTAACCAACGCCGGTGAGGATGTGGTGGTGTTTTATAATGACAAGGCGTCATTTGCCACCATGCTGGAGCTGATGGCAGAGTCCAGGGAGGGGATTCAGGAGCACAGCCCCCTGCGCTACCACATCTCTCTGGTGGAGCTGCTATCGGCCTGCGCTGAGGGCAAGAACGTTTACACAGAGATCAAATGTACCTCACTGCTGCCCCTAGAGGACGTGGTGAGAGTGGTCACACACGAGGACTGTATCACAGAGGTATGTCTCAAATGGAACAGGCATATAATTAATTAGTTAGTACCCTACATTATCCTCATTTAGAAAAAACCACAGCAGCATGCAATGATCTGCGGACATACACCTGCAAAGGTAATGTTAACATTATCATTACAAAATGTAAAGACGGCTGACCCAGCTGTGTGTGTGTTCCTCAGGTGAAGATTGCCTATGTGAACTTTGTGAATCACTGCTACGTAGACACAGAGGTAGAGATGAAGGAGATTTACACCAGCAACCACATCTGGAAACTGTTTGAGGACTTCATCGTGGACATGGCCAGGGTAAGTCTCACTCGCCAATCAATGGGACCACTCACCCACAAGTCTCATCCTCTCTGTGTTTTGCGTAATCATATGACACAGCAAGATTGTATCCTGTATTTTAAGCCTTTTCCAGAAATGAGAATTACATCAAACATGAAAGCGATTGTCTGAGGATGGTGCTGGACCATCTGACATAAAAAGATAAGGGGACAGTTAATTAAGTTAAAGTTATATAAAAGGTTAAATAAATAAATAAAAGGTTCAAATGCAGGCATGTCACATGATTGTGCGAAACAGAGGGCCCTAGCAGGGTCATACTGCGTGACCTGACCCGTGAGTCTTTGGGTAAAGTGACCCCCGGCCTTTCATCTATAGTTCTTGTCCTCTCTAATCTCTCTAGGTGTGTAACAAGAGAGAGAAGCGTCTGACTGACCCTATCCTGGAGAAGTACATCATCAACGTGGTGTTTGACACCATCAATGCCTTCTTCAGCTCCCCCTTCTCTGAAAACAGCACCTCTCTACAGGTCAGCTCACTGCTGCTGCCTACTCAGAGGCTTTGTCATGGTATAACGTTTACTGTAGAGCCTGTGTATTGTCTTTGTATTGTCTTACACTATTTGTGTAGTCATGATGTGTAATGAATTCTCATCGTGTGATTCTGATATCCTCTGTGCCTTTTAACCAGACTCACCACACCACAGTAACACAGCTGCTCCAGTCTAGCATGCGTCTGCTGGACTGTCCCTGGCTGCAGCAGCAACACAGAGGCCTGGTGGAGACCTGCATCCGTACCCTGGCTATGACAGGTGAGACGGACCTACTGCAGGGCCCAGAGGTGGGCTACATTCAGGGGCATACAGGGCCCAGAGGTGGGCTACATTCAGGGGCATACAGGGCCCAGAGGTGGGCTACAGTCAGGGGCATACAGGGCCCAGAGGTGGGCTACAGTCAGGGGCATACAGGGCCCAGAGGTGGGCTACAGTCAGGGGCATACAGGGCCCAGAGGTGGGCTACAGTCAGGGGCATACAGGGCCCAGAGGTGGGCTACATTCAGGGGCATACAGGGCCCAGAGGTGGGCTACAGTCAGGGGCATACAGGGCCCAGAGGTGGGCTACAGTCAGGGGCATACAGGGCCCAGAGGTGGGCTACATTCAGGGGCATACAGGGCCCAGAGGTGGGCTACAGTCAGGGGCATACAGGGCCCAGAGGTGGGCTACAGTCAGGGGCATACAGGGCCCAGAGGTGGGCTACAGTCAGGGGCATACAGGGCCCAGAGGTGGGCTACAGTCAGGGGCATACAGGGCCCAGAGGTGGGCTACAGTCAGGGGCATACAGGGCCCAGAGGTGGGCTACAGTCAGGGGCATACAGGGCCCAGAGGTGGGCTACAGTCAGGGGCATACAGGGCCCAGAGGTGGGCTACAGTCAGGGGCATACAGGGCCCAGAGGTGGGCTACAGTCAGGGGCATACAGGGCCCAGAGGTGG
Organism: Salvelinus alpinus; assembly: GCF_045679555.1. Lineage (NCBI taxonomy): Eukaryota > Metazoa > Chordata > Actinopteri > Salmoniformes > Salmonidae > Salvelinus > Salvelinus alpinus. Next base: position 44,374,381 of record NC_092102.1, on the reverse strand, counting down.
GCTACAGTCAGGGGCATACAGGGCCTAGAGGTGGGCTACAGTCAGGGGCATACAGGGCCTAGAGGTGGGCTACAGTCAGGGGCATACAGGGCCCAGAGGTGGGCTACAGTCAGGGGCATACAGGGCCCAGAGGTGGGCTACAGTCAGGGGCATACAGGGCCCAGAGGTGGGCTACAGTCAGGGGCATACAGGGCCCAGAGGTGGGCTACAGTCAGGGGCATACAGGGCCCAGAGGTGGGCTACAGTCAGGGGCATACAGGGCCCAGAGGTGGGCTACAGTCAGGGGCATACAGGGCCCAGAGGTGGGCTACAGTCAGGGGCATACAGGGCCCAGAGGTGGGCTACAGTCAGGGGCATACAGGGCCCAGAGGTGGGCTACAGTCAGGGGCATACAGGGCCCAGAGGTGGGCTACAGTCAGGGGCATACAGGGCCTAGACACACAAGGTCAAATTAAGTCGGGGGCGGCAGGCAGCCTAGTGGTTAGAGCGTTGGACTAGTAACCGAAAGGTTGCAAGATCGAATCCCCGAGCTGACAAGGTAAAAATCTGTCGTTCTGCCCCTGAACAAGGCAGTTAACTCACTGTTCATAGGCCGTCATTGTAAATAAGAATTTGTTCTTAACTGACTTGCCTAGTGAAATAAAGGTTTGTAAATATAACTTAAGATTGTTCTACACTGTGCGAGTACCTTTTGAACTCAATGATGACTTTCTCCAATCTTATGTGTACAGCAAAGAACCGCTCCATCTCCTTGCCCCTGGACCTGGAGTCTCAGATCACCACCATGCTGAGCAGCAGTTCCCTCAACTCTCTGTCCCGCTCCAACCCCAACTACAAGAGTTCCAGCCGCTCCAGCCGCCCCTCCGCCCCCAACAACCCCTGGGACTACAAGAACATCATTGAGAAGCTGCAGGTTGGGCCCATAATCCACCCTGCTCCCATTCCCCTCCTGTATCCATCACTTTATTCAGCCATAGCCACAACAGAAAGAGCAATGGGAAAATTCCTTGGCCTCCCTTCTCTCTGTTTGTTCACTGTTCTTGAGGGTTTGGTGTTTGACCCAGCGTGGTTAAAACCCTGTTCCTTCTCTCTGTTTGTTCACTGTTGTTGAGGGTTTGGTGTTTGACCAGCGGGGTTATAACCCTGTCCCTTCTCTCTGTTTGTTCACTGTTGTTGAGGGTTTGGTGTTTGACTCAGCGTGGTTATAACCCTGTCTCTTCTCTCTGTTTGCCTGTGATGTAAACATTGTTCCTCTACACTGATGTTATCTTTTATCATATTGTGTGTTGTGATATTTTAATGCACATTTTTAAAATAAAGCTAGATTTGATTCATGTTCAGGACATCATCGGGACTCTAGAGCAGCGTCTGAAGCCGCTGTTGAACGCAGAGCTGTCTGTTCTGGTGGATGTCCTGCAGCAGCCCGAACTCCTCTTCCTGGAGGGAACGGACGCACGGCAACGCTGCGAATCAGGAGGCTTCATCTCAAAGTAAGCCAAGGGACTGACCTTCTGAGGGTGTATTTATTTACCAACGCAGTGGAATTTACTGATCCAAATCTTTCCAAATGCTAAGTTAAAGAGCATTCCAATGAATCGTTTTAGTTCAATAGAGTGGAGCAAGTCTTGGTAAGGGTTGGCAGAGGTCTAACACTGTCACTGTGTACCTGTGGCCCAGACTGATTCAGCACACTAAAGCCCTGATGAACTCTGACGAGAAGCTCTGCATCAAGGTTCTGAGGATTCTGCAGGAGATGCTCATACGTACACTGGACTTTGATGAGAAGGTAAAGACTTAATGACCAATCAGTGTAGGTCTGGTAGATTGACCAATAGAATATCTGAGTGCATTTTAATAAAGGTTTTATGAAGGTGTGTATTGAGGTACTATTTGGGTAAGAAAGTAACCGTGTTTTTGTGTGACTGAATTTCTCATCAATAAGGGGATTGCACTGAGGAAGGTGCTGCTCCAGAACTACCTGTTCACCAGCAAGAAGAACAACAAGGCAGAGCTGGTTGAACTTGGAGCAACAGGTTTGTTTATATTAGGCTTAGAACAAGATTATTACTGCCGGTTCCTATTTACAGTGTGTTAATGAGTATGTCTATACTGATTGTTTTTATTTATACTGTGTTCCTATTTACAGTGTGTTAATGTGTATGTCTATACTGATTGTGTTCCTATTTACAGTGTGTTAATGAGTATGTCTATACTGATTGTGTTCCTATTTACAGTGTGTTAATGAGTATGTCTATACTGATTGTGTTCCTATTTATACTGTGTTCCTATGTCCAGTGTGTTAATGAGTTAATGTGCATGTGTAGGTGCTGAGCAGGAAAGGGACTGGGTGGCTGTAGCTGCTGTTCAGTGTCATCTGGACAGGGAGGGTGGGACAAAGCTCTTCACTGACCTCATCATGAGTACCAAGAACAACAAGATTTTCCAGGAGAGCATCCAGATGGCCATATGTCTGCTGGAGGGGGGCAACACAGAGATACAGGTAGGCTATATATAACACAGGAGAGCATCCAGCTGTCATTAGGTTTACAACACAGAGATACAGGTAGACTATAACACAGGAGAGCACCCAGCTGGCATTAGGTCTACTGGAGGGGGCAACACAGAGATACAGGTAGGCTATAACACAGGAGAGCATCCAGCTGGCATTAGGTTTACAACACAGAGATACAGGTAGGCTATAACACAGGAGAGCATCCAGCTGGCATTAGGTTTACAACACAGAGATACAGGTAGGCTATAACACAGGAGAGCATCCAGCTGGCATTAGGTCTGCTGGAGGGGGACAACATAGAGGGACAGGTAGGCTATAACACAGGAGAGCACCCAGCTGGCATTAGGTTTACAACACAGAGATACAGGTAGGCTATAACACAGGAGAGCATCCAGCTGGCATTAGGTCTGCTGGAGGGGGACAACACAGAGATACAGGTAGGCTATAACACAGGAGAGCATCCAGCTGGCCATATGTCTACTGGAGGGGGACAACAGAGATACAGGTAGGCTATAACACAGGAGAGCATCCAGCTGGCATTAGGTCTGCTGGAGGGGGCAACACAGAGATACAGGTAGGCTATAACACAGGAGAGCATCCAGCTGGCATTAGGTCTGCTGGAGGGGGCAACAGAGATACAGGTAGGCTATAACACAGGAGAGCATCCAGCTGGCCATATGTCTACTGGAGGGGGACAACAGAGATACAGGTAGGCTATAACACAGGAGAGCATCCGGCTGGCCATATGTCTACTGGAGGGGGACAACAGAGATACAGGTAGGCTATAACACAGGAGAGCACCCAGCTGGCCATATGTCTACTGGAGGGGGACAACAGAGATACAGGTAGGCTAT